>NC_088307.1:3632287-3932287 GCF_032854445.1 Liolophura sinensis
TAGGAAACAAGCATCAGCTGGACTTAGAGTCATAGCAATCACATTGGAGGTAGGCTCCTGATTCACTGTCTTTGCAGGCTAGCTACTTTGCCATGGAGGACCCTCCAGAAATAAACACCCCATTACAAAGTTTATCAAAAACCAACTTTTCTGTGTCACATCACAGGAACCCATACTATGAAAAAACAACTATTTTGCTACTTACCCATGTTCCAGCCCTGACCTTGACCTTGTTATCCTCTACTTTGACCTTGGTGAGGTCAACATTTGGAATGGACTTTAGATTTATTACTTCGTCAGTTCCCTGCACCGCTTCAGCTCTCTCTCCAGCACCCTCTGGAGGCACATTCCCTGAACTCTGACCCTCAGGTAACTTAACAGGGGGTTCCAACACTGACTTATCTCCCTTCTTCAAATCTCCTTGAACGGTTTCTGGTTTAGACGAGCCAGAGGTGAGGTACCAAACTACGGCTAATATGACCACAACCAGGAAGGCCAGAACTGGCTTGTTCACCTGAATCCCACTAGGTTTCATCTCCAGTCAGCTGTAGTGTTTAGGCGAGACTGTAACGTGTCCATTTAACACAGGAACATCCACTAGAAATATAAAACATCGATAATGGACATAAAATTCAGTTTTTTTTCCAGACACCACTTGCCATTTATGAAAACTCTTTAAAGGGTATTAGATAATGAGGATGAACTGATCAGTGTATGGAAAAATCAGGTGTTCAAAGTTGGAAATACAGTATTTCACCTTCAACATTTTTAAAGTGACACATCTTTCTTGATTCAGATTGATTCACCCGTCTTACACAGCCATTTAAGAGTTTCTCATTAAAAAGAGCTTTTGTGTAGGCATCATTTGAAAGTTTAAAAATACATTTAAGCAAATAGTATCATGTCCAAAGTTTGGGTGGTCACAAGTGTTTCTTTACAGTGTTCTAGTAAACATTTAAACTAGGAGCACAGCAACCATAAGTTTACTAAGTGACATAAACAAAGAATACGTACTCATGGTTGATACTGGCATGAGACTATGTTTAAACTACATGGCTTAATTTAAAGCCTTTATCCCAGGAAATCCTATCTCCATTGCCAGCCAGTAAGTATTAATTCTTTTGTATCCTTTAAGGATCTTTTAAGGTAACGGCTCTTGGGTGTGAATCAAAATAACACCATGTACAATTTTAAAACAGATGAGTTCATCAACTTGTTACAGCACTTTGCTCTGATGGTTGCTAATTTGTTGCTACAAACTGCACAAAATAATTTATAGTGGTTTGTGGCCCTCCATACATACACATGACATGCAACTACCTTTGCTCAGGCTATAAAACATGAGAAAGGCTGAAAGTAAGCAGAAATAAGTGGCTTGGTGGACTGTTCTGGGAACAAGTAGTCCATTTAGATTAAATTTTGACATGCATCAAAACATAACACTAAGTCCATGCCTGCCTTTCAAAAAAATTGCCCCAGGTTTCCGAAAGTCAACTAAATGAATGTCTCAATGAAGTCCCACTTTTTCCATGAAATCCATTTTCTCTTCTTTGTTGAATTATGAAATTGAGCCTACAGACGACACTGAAAATATCATAGTTTTAAGGATAGTTTTCATGCCAGTGCTCAGTTACATTTCAGAAACCACATTTGTAGGTCACCTGACTTTTCAATACTGTATGGATGTTGACGGCCGGCAGTTTGGAACTTTCGAAGCTCTTGCAGTGAATGTAACCCCAAAACAGCAAGTTAATTAGTTTTATTAGATGAGGGTAGTGAATTATCAATATATTATTCAACCAGAAAACAGTACAGAAATGAGCAAAAGAGGTGAGTTTGATTGCCAAAAGAGGGAAGAATGAAGGAGTTGGGAATCAACACCATGTTTTAGGAGCGTGGGAATGGAGAACGTAGTGTTACAATGAATGCCAGAATTTTGAAACAGCACACTGAGTGTTTTTGAGAAGAAGATATAATGTAATGTTGACTGGATCCCTTCCTCGTTTACAATGGTACGTGGGAAGGCCTGCCAGTAACCTACAGACCGTGCCTGGTTTCCTCCCACCATAATGCTGGCCGCCGTCATATAAGTGAAATATTCTTGAGTACGGCGTAAAACACCAATGAAAAAAATTAAAGAAATTGTCTCCAATCAGTGCAGGGCAATTTCTGATCACCATTATTTCGGCTTCTTCCATTGATAATAGCAGCTTTGGTGACAATTTCTAGCAAAAAATGAAATAAAGAGTTGCAACGTGGGGAACAACAGAATGTTTGGGCAGTGAAGGGAACCAAGGGATAATATGTGGTACGCCTTTGTTACGGTATGCTGGAAAAGGTGACTATATAAATGACAATCGTGTGGACTGTTGGAAAGGCCCAAAACATGGTTAACAAACCCGTCCTGATGGACTGGGAATAACATGAATCTATGAATTACATTAATATTTCACTGCCACATGTCACGAAACACCATTTGGCCCATTGCATTACTATCATTGGTGTATTTTTGCCACGTCGCTATCCAAACCAGGTCAGCTTAGCAACGTATTTAAAATCATTCGACTTCAAGTGTAGAACTAGTGCACGTTCATGCTCGATTAACGCGTTCAGCGTCATATTATCTTAACGTAATAAACCACAGTGTTTCTAAAGTGACAGAATGAGATTTCACACAAGGCTTAATCTATTCCAAACTAGACACACTTCATCAACCCAAGGAGGATTCTACCTGTGGTTGACGATTCCGACAAAAAGTGAAACTTCAGAGAAAAGGCTATTCTTACCTCTAAGCCTAAAGAGCCAATAATATTCCTCAACAAGGGAGACAACTTTTCAAATCCTTTTGAAACGAAGTGCAAAATTTCAATCGCATGAATTTATGTTATGTGGGTATTACCCACTTGTACCACATTGTTAACGTTTAAATTTAGCTATTTCCTGTACCAGTGCAAGGAAAGACAAAAATGTATCACATTGTATATACGATAAATCAAATTCTTGGTTTTTATTTCTTAATAAGGCTTCAAAGTTGTAGGTGGGGGTGGGGGTGGGGGGTCGGGGATAGAGCCCGAGGAGCGGATGTACACTATATCAGCTGTCCTCGTGTTCCTAGTAAGTTCATTCGCGCGTCGTTTCGGAAAATTCCTAAGCTCTGAGGGGAATTTGAATAAAATAGTCGACTTATTAAGAGATACAAAACATGCTTCAAAAATGAATTTTTTATTCTTATTGTTATTTATAAATTGATTCATTTATTTACTGCATAACTCAAACTTAATTTCCCCATAAAGCCTCATAGACTTCGTTTAAGTGCGCATTTTTCACACATAGTATTTTGTCACACAGGCCACATTAATTTAGCATAGGCTTCAGAATATTTTCCTTGATTTATTCAATTCGTGTTTTGCACCGTACCGGTCGCGCCCTACTCAAGACTATTTGACTTAATATACGATGGCGGCCAGCATAATATTATGGTGGAACGAAATTGGAGGGAGATTTGGGAAAAGCCACGGCCATCCGCGGCTTGCTGGCATTCTTCCCACGTCATTCCACCGAAGAGGAAGTCAGCATGAGGTAGGCCTACAACATATATAAATATTTGAATATTCTACAGAGTATCGCGCAACACTGCCGTTTAGAGAAAAATAAAATGACGGGTATAAGATTTGGATGGACGATGAATATTTTCCAGAAATTCTCAAACAGGTTTGCCAATTTACACTAATATTGAAGTCAATCCATGGGAATTTTAATTTGTCTGCTTTTTAAGCAGTATCCGATTGAATTACTCCCGGAATGCATGATTTACGTTTCTTGCTTAGTCGGACAACCATATATTTCGTCTTGGGAATTGAATGTCCTTATTTTATTTTATTTATTTGGTGGTTTACGCCGCAATCAAGAATATTTCACTTGCATGACGGCGCCCAGCATAATGACTGGAGGTAACCGGGTAGAATCCAGGGGAAATCCACGACCATCCGCAAGTTGCTGCTTTATTTTATTTTACACGATACCATACAAATAGTGTGTCTAATTCATTAATTCCACAGCACAGACACAAAATTTTCTGTGTTTTTACCAGCGAGGGTGACACTGATATCAACTGTGAAAAAATATAAAAACAAGGAAATGTGTGATTTTTAATACTAATATCGCTCATATAGATATTAAAATAACTGTTCCTATAGAACACACTCTGGGGGAACTCCACATGTAGGCCTAATTTCATTTTGGTTTACTTGTTAATATATAGCACAGGGGATAACTGCATGAAACCCATAAGAATTTCGTGCAAAACAAGTTAATGATCACTGTAACTCTTCAACCTTTTCACCTTTTGCAAGATATTGATTCAAGTATATTCTAAAGACATTATTCTGTGTAGACGGATATTTTTGAGGCTCTGAAATTGGCCAATCCAACCAATGTACTTTTGCCTCCAAAATCAAATTAAATGTGTGCATACACTGCACTGAAAGTTGCTCTATGAGAAAAGGTTTAGGAATTTGGATACTTAGATTATGCTCACTATAATGTACTATAATGTAATCACTATACATGTACAACGGTGTCAAGTCCAAACGGACCCATATACTCAACAATGCTTAGAAATTTCACAGAGGCAATATTCATAAGAGGGAAAATCCACAGTATAACCGAGTGTATGACGAAATATACACAAAATTCCACAGACAGGGTCCGTGTACTAATAAGCACTGTGTACAAAAGAGCACAAATTAAATATACAAGTTCAGAATGAACAAGTGCTCGGTGGAGATATGATATAACAAAGCCAGAGGTTACAAAGACACCAAAATTCAGCACAAAAGGCCTACTAAAGTAACACGCAGCGAAAGCATCCAAAACTCTCAATAATTCTCCTTTTTCCCTCTTTGACCTGCTTTCATAGGTCTTATATAGACTGGTGGAATTTTCTAGAATAAGAAAATTCTTGAACACTTGTTGTAAACAAACAGGCCCCGTACTGAGCGTACTCTGGAACATTCTAAGGCAGAGGCAGACAGCAGGCCCTGAACTCAGCATATGTAAACAGTGGCAAGCTAAATTTAGAAGCTAACGGCGGTTGTTCACATAACATTATACTGTCTTTATAAGAGATATTCTGATACCATCAGCTACATTGTATTCTCAATACAGAACGATATCTCCTGTTTCATCAACAGAACCTCTAGTAACCTGAGAGCCATGTGCAGATCTCCTGCAGAATTTACTATCTAAATATAGCTGTACGCCCATCAGATTTGTGGGACAAAGCTGCCCTTCGCCACGTAGTACCCTCATCAATTAACCTGTTAGCACCCACAGTTGAACAGTCTCTGAGTGTAATCAGGCTTCGTGAGTGATATTTTGGAATATGACTACAACATAAATGTAGCACTGTTTGCGTGGGTATTTTTTCTGGACACTGAAATATGCTGAATCTGTTTACTCATTCATTTCATCGGTGTTTTAGTCCGTACTCAAGAATATCTCACTTGCGGTGTTCGAGGGCGGCCAGCATTATGGTTGGAGGAAACTAAACAGAGCCAGGAGGAAACCCACGAGCATCCACAGGTTGCTGGCAGACCTTCCCATGTACGTCTGGAGAGGAAGTCAGCATGAGCTGGACTTGATCTCATATCAACCCCATTGGTGGAAGGTTCCTGGGTCACTGCGCCACACTGGCGTGCTAACCTCCTCCGCCACGAAGACCCCTTACAGTATTTGACTTGAATGTTTGTCCATGACTACATATTTTACCAGATTCTGATATAATATATGATAACATAGACATTTGAAACAGTCAACGGTAAACAGCAGGATTGGTATAAACATTGCATGCATATATTACAATATTGGATGCGACGATACGCAAGGATTGTATCTATGCAGGTAAGGATTGTATTTATGCAGGTAAGGATTTTATCTATGCAGGTAAGGATTGTATCTATGCACAAGCATTATAAAGAACATATATGAATATACATAAATATAGAATAAAATGGGAAGCACATAATATATGAAATATATCTGAAAAAGAAAATGCCCCAAAAAATTAACTGATACTGATATTCTGATGGGCATATGACCATGCTCTTTTCATGAGATAGCTGGTAAAAATATAAACACATAATATCAGGGTCATTTGCCTGTGATATTACACTAGGAGAATGCCAGCTTTCATATCATCCACAATGGAGAGATACAACAGTCCCAGTCACACTATAGCCTCTAAAGTGGTTTCAGCCCATTGCCCATAGCATTCACAAATTCACATCTGAATGTATAGAAACAAAGTTGTGCAGCCCAGAAAATGACAAAAATAAGGATCTTCATGTCCACTGATAAAATTTGTGTTACTCGTCACGACTGCAGGGCACAAAGCTTGTGAAACATAATTCCAGGATTTGGTTTTCTGCGAACAAAAACTTTAGTTTTTATGATCAACAATGCTGCCTTACAGGAACACCATGCAAAGGACACCAGTATATATATTGATGAATACAAAATAAATGAGCCTTTGATCAATTTTTAAGATCTTTGTATTCCAGCTTCAGTTCTGAGCATGTTCTGCTGGACTTATCAAGAAATGGCACATAAGGAGTTGTCAAGATGAAGATGCCACTACAATAATCACCTCTTTGTACAATCTGAACACTTGCCTCCACATTTTAAATATGTACCCATATGTACAACATCTTCCAGTACAGACTAAACATATGTCTGTACAGTCTAAACGGGCCTGTATGTACAACCTAAACACTTGTCTGTGCAACCTAAACATTTGTCTATACAGTTTAAACACCGGTCTGTACAGTCTAAACTTGCCTGTATGTACAAACTAAACACTTGCCTGTACAGTCTAAACACCTGTCAATACAGTCTAAACATCTGCCTGACATACAATGTTAATGTCACATGTACCTCTAGATTTAAACTCAGGTGTTCTTTGCAGTGATATCTTCTAAAAAGTTGTACAAATACAGGTGAAATTCATCCGGTTTGCTGATGTAAGCAGCATGGCCTCCGTCCTTCATGACATATGTCTTGTGGTTGGGAATGTTCTTCAGGTTTTCCAGTGATTGGTGACCCAAACCTGTGTCCTTCTCACCGTAAACAATCAAAATCGGCACCTGAAAGCAGATATATTCATAGGAGTTAACAGGATGTATGCAAAAGATACTTTAGTTGAAAGGAAAGTATGGTTCTAAAGAAATTTATGACAAAGAACAAAATCAGAAAAAAATTATATTTCTAATAAATACTCTACCTTACTTATTCTATTTTTAGGACAGACATCAGTAGTGCTGAAAGCAAAGAATTACATTTCTCTCTCCGTTTTGTGGTAAACTAAAAATATGAATATGTTGTTCATTAGATGGACTAACCATGTGAGAGAAAAAGAAACTAAATATTCCTACTACAGTTACACATATATTGACCAAAAGAGCAGATCTGGTGTCCCAAAAATTAGAAGAATTAGAGTATTTTACACGGAATACATGGAATATGATTATATATACCATTGATGAACATACTTTGAACGCAGGGGAACAGCTGAGCGCTCCCAATTCAAGCTCTCCCCTCTACAAATTTGTTTGACGGCTACAATGCATCACCACTGATATCACCACAGTAAGCTACTTAATTTCCAGGCTGATCCGCTTGGAGCATTACAAAAAACACAGTTTTAAAACCATTTTTATGCCGCATCATACACTTCGTATTAGGAACCAAAAAGCCAGCACTTCAAGTGTCCCATAATGTTCCACATGACCTGTAGCAATGGTACTATCTCACCAGTTTACGTTATGCCAAGTGGTGCATGTATGTAATATAAACCACACATGCATTTCAAAGAGAAGCCATTTCTTGGGGATGAAATGCAATAGAGCTGGGTGCTGAGTTTTCACTTCTGGCATGTGTTTTAATGTAGCAGTGGCATACATACCAGATTCAATATCCGTTTCATTGAAACTTTACACTGTAAATCATATCCCTATTCACAATAACTTGTATTGAGTGTAGCTGCTCCACTGTACTGAGTGTAGCTGTTCCACTGTATTGAGTGTAGCTGCTCCACTGTATTGAGTGTAGCTGCTCCACTGTACTGAGTGTAGCTGCTCCACTGTACTGAGTGTAGCTGCTCCACTGTACTGAGTGTAGCTGCTCCACTGTATTGAGTGTAGCTGCTCCACTGTATTGAGTGTAGCTGCTCCACTGTATTGAGTGTAGCTGCTCCACTGTATTGAGTGTAGCTGCTCCACTGTATTGAGTGTAGCTGCTCCACTGTATTGAGTGTAGCTGCTCCACTGTACTGCATGTAGCTGCTCCACTGTACTGCATGTAGCTGCTCCACTGTATTGAGTGTAGCTGCTCCTTTGTACTGAGTGTAGCTGCGTGTAGTTTCTCCACTGTACTGAGTGTAGCTGCTCCACTGTATTGAGTGTAGCTGCTTCACTGTACTGAGTGTAGCTGCTCCACTGTATTGAGTGTAGCTGCTCCTCTGTATTGAGTGTAGCTGCTCCACTGTATTTGTAGTTACAGAATATTACCTACAATTTCGCACGTGACTATTGTTCACTTTCACACGATCTGTGTTAGAGACAAGATGACAGAAGAGAGTGATTAGCCCCCTGCCCGTTTCAGTCTCTGCGTGGCACTTGGCAGCAACTGCTGCTAACCCTCACCACATAGGGTCAAGTCACTGACAGTGAGGTGTGTAGGTCTGCTGGCTAGTAGGGCTACATGTTCATCTCTAAATATACCCATGGATGAAACAGAAGAAGGTATCAAGACTTTGTGATGTCTACTATAAACCTTTAAATTCCAATCACCGTCTCAAAGCATGACCATGCCAAAGAAAATGCACAGTGTACACTGCAGACAAATCACCTCACACCGTCATCAGGTGAACGGTTGTCTGCTGAGAGCCCTCAATATGCAAGAAATATGTGTACAATCGTATTTCAGCTAAAAACAAATTTCATTGAGAAATATCTGTCATCAGCTTCCTGTGTTCATGTAATTCCAATTACAGATTACAAATTCAGTCTACAATCACGTTTGTTTCCTTACAATCGGAACTGTCCTCCTATTGTACAAGAGTTACCTTTCTTGCGTTTTGAAATCGGGAACCCCTACTAAACTCAGAAAACATAATTTCCGAAACTACCACGATTAACTTTGACCCCTTTTCGAGAGAACTGTGTTCAAGTCCAACATATCGGGAGTCAGAAAGGCTATGTCCATGTTCTTGACATTTTAGAAGTTTACACAGCACTGTCTGGCTACATAAAGTGCATGTCTTATGATTACCAGTACGCAAATATGCTTACGTGTCGCCAGCGACATGCAAGACGGATATAATAGATGTGGAGATTCAAACCCTTTGATTGCAAGTTGTGGCTTTAAATGCAGTTTGAGTGATCATCTGCTGGTAACTGGCAAGTAAGGATTTGCAGGGTGCTAAGTCCTATTATAGCTTTGTACATCAAGAGCTGTGCATGCATACTTAATGGTGAGCTTGTTCATTACATTCGGGGACTGTCCATATAATTCCCTGACCACCTCTGATGCTTTCCCTTGGTGCCCAGTCAGTAAGAACCTCAAACAACACGGTGAATCCTGGGATACACTTTCCGGGTCCCAGGGCGAAACTTAAGGTCATTTATTATATCAACAAGTCAATACTGACTTCACAGATTTATCCTCCATCAACCATGACCGTTGATGTACATGTAAGTGTTTACTTAGCCTGACCTAAAAGCTGACTGTCACTGTACATAGTACTGGTCATAGCATAAACAAACCAATAAACACATAAATCTTACCTTGATGTTCTTGTACAACTCTGGGGTGAAAGAGTCTGTTGCTACCGGGGCCAGTGATACGAATCCTTGTATATGTTCTTCTCCCTTAGCAAGCAGAGGAATGGCCAACTGGCCACTAGCAGATGGGCTCACCACAACTGGCTTGTCCAGCTTGAGGGCTTGGATCAGATTCACCAGGAATTCCACTGCATCTTTTGACAGAACAGACCCTGTCAATGTAACAACAACACATTTATCAAAACACACTGCCCAACATCTCCCCAAAACCAATAACGAATATGCTACAGTATAACATTTCTAAGTTTAGCACAACAGAGTGGTAACAATTTGAAGCAAGACATTCATGTCATTCATTGGATTAGTATTCAACAGAAAAGTTTTACAGCAGAGGCAACAATAAGCTTCTTTATGAAATTATTATGAAAATATTAAGAAACTTCAGCAGGCACAAGCAACTTTTATACATAAAATCCTTCCTTTCTTGTTTTCTTATCCATATCTCATCAACTTATTAATAGACACAGATGTAGGAAACTTGAAAGAGACTCAGGAAACCAGACAGATCCTGAGGAAAATAGAATACGACTACACCAGTCGTACGAAAACAGATTGTGTCTGAAGAAATCACACAAAGTCTTGAGTAACAAAGTAAGAGCACAAAGAGTAAGAGAAAGGAAGAAAGAGTCAACAGAAAAACAGTCAATCTCTGAGGAAACCAGACAGTCTGAAAAAAAAATGGCAGGAAACCAGACAATTTGAAAAAACCAGACAGCAGATGAGAAAACCAGTCAGAAGATGAGAAAACCATACAGAGGATAAAGATATCAGAAACAGAATGAAGAAAACCAGGCGGAGGATGAGGAGCCAGACGGAAGATCTCATAACCAGGCAATCTAAGAAAACCCTCCAATCTTAGAAAAACACACAAGACAATGAGGAAACCAGGCATACTCTGAAGAAACCAGGTAAAGAATGAGGAAATCAAAGAAAACCAGACAGAGGATGAGGAGCCAGACGGAAGATCTCATAACCAGGCAATCTAAGAAAACCCTCCAATCTTAGAAAAACACACAAGACAATGAGGAAACCAGGCATACTCTGAAGAAACCAGGTAAAGAATGAGGAAATCAAAGAAAACCAGACAGAGGATGAGGAGCCAGACGGAAGATCTCATAACCAGGCAATCTAAGAAAACCCTCCAATCTTAGAAAAACACACAAGACAATGAGGAAAGACGAGGATGATGGAACCAGACGGAAGATCTCATAACCAGGCAATCTAAGAAAACCCTCCAATCTTAGCAAAACAGACAAGAGAATGAGGAAACCAGGCATACTCTGAAGAAACCAGGTAAAGAATGAGGAAATCAAAGAAAACCAGACAGAGGATGATGGAACCAGACAGAATCTGAAAAACCAGGCAAACCTGCGGATGGTCGTGGGTTTCCCCCAGGCTCTGCCCGATTTCCATCCACCATAATGCTGGCCGCCGTCGTACAAGTGAAATATTCTTGAGTACAGCGTAAAACACCAATCAAATAAATAAATAAATAAAAACCAGGCAGAGGATGAAAAAACCAGGCAGAGGAAGAAAAACCAGGCGGAGGATGAGAAAACTAGGCAGAGGATGAGTAAATCAGTCAATCAGAGAAAAGCTGGCAGAGTCTGAGAAAAGTGGGCAGAATCAAAGAAAAGTGGTCAGAATCTGAGAAAAGTGGGCAGAATCTGAGAAAAGTGGGCAGAATCTGAGAAAAGTGGGCAGAGGATGAGGAAATCAATCACCCTGAGAAAACCAGGCAGAGGATAATTTTAACTTGGCAATTTAAGAAAAACATGCAGAGAAAGCCAGGTAGAAGACGAAACCAGGCAATGGGAGAAAACCAGGCAGAGACTGAAGAAAGCTAGTACCACAGCTGTAAGGCTTCTTCATATCTGGTCCGTCCAGATGACTTCTATAAGCCTGAGGCTGAAGTACCACAGCTGTGAAGTTTCATGGTCTACCATGAAGTTTGACAGAAACTAGCTTTGAACAGTCTTTCACACTAAGCTTTCTCGCCTTATATACACCTTGTACATGTAATGTATGTAATGATGAAAGACCCCTGAATACATGCATGTTTACCCTATATTGCATTACACTCACCAGGCCTGTTTATGGCCACCATTCTAAAGCCCAAGGCTCCAAATGTCTCCAGAGTTTTGATTTCCTTCCAATTCTGAGCTGAAAAGCTGGCACCGTGCAAGAGAAGGACATCTTGTTTTGACTTTGTTGTGGGCACACCCTGGATGTAAGTAACGTCACCTTCCTGTAACACGCATTATGCTAATCAGCCTACAAGAAGTTTTACCAAAAGCAGCCTTCCATAACAAATGATAATCAAATTGCATAGAAAGCTTGCCTTAGCCGCCTTCCATACAAATGATAATCAAATGGCATAGAAAGCTGACCTGACAGAGTTTATAGTTTCTTGCAATGTTTTTCATCCTTGAATTTCTCAGGTATGACCATCCTCCAACTTGTTTTCAAACGAAGAGTTATACATTCCTTCCCATTTCTTCACTATGAGTAGCTCACTCGCTCTGATTAGTTTTCACAGATCGATTGCTTGACTTGTGCAATAACAACATAGTCATCAACAATTTTTAGTTTCCTGGGTGCGAGGAACTCTGGTGTGTCCAAGTAATCACAGAAAACCTCCCTTTTGACTACATGAACCATCATAAAAGAACAGCTTACTGGCACCAAGACTCAGACAGAAGTGGAGGTAAAGTAATCCTGACTGTGTATTTTCCATCTAATTTATTTATCTCAGACACACTTGGTGTGTTATGCCCTACTGAAGAATATTTCACTTATGCCACAGTCTACCAGCGCTATGATGGAAGGAAACCAGGTAGGCCTCGAGGAAACCCACGACCATCTACAGGTTGGGATTGATCCGAAACATGTACAAACCCATTCTTCAATCTTTTTTCAACAACCTTATTTTTTGAACCAATATTTTGAAACATTCTAAGAGAACTATAGGTGTAGCAAATTAATTTAGATGTGTCTCTGTGTCTTTAATGACACAAACAAATCATTTTAATCTTAAACTGCACTGAAAAAACAGTATTCCATATATCAGACACTTGAATTTATTTTATTTATTTGATTGGTGTTTAATATATTTCACTTATACGATGGCGACCAGCATTATGATGGGAGGAAAACGGGCAGACCCCAGTGGAAACCCACAACCATCCGCAAGTTGACGGACTGTGAAGCAATCTGTGCTATATTTTGATCATAAACATTAAAAATAAACATCATATTACAACTTCACACAACAAATTTTTCTGATTTACAATCCTATGATCAAATAAACATGCATATGCTTTAAGTTGCACTTTAATTGCAACCGGTCTGCCCGCAACCTGTGGGTGGTCGTGGGTTTCCCTCAGGTTCTGCCTAGTTTCCTCTCACCATAATGCTGGCCGCCATCGTATAAGTGAAATATTTTTGAATACGGTGTAAAACACCAATCAAATAAATAAATTAACTGCAACTGAACGGCCACTTACCCAAGTTCCAGCCTTGACCTTGACCTTGTTAGCATCCAATTTGACCTTGGTGAGGTCAACCTCTGGAACAGGCTTCAGGTCTGCCTCCATCTTCCACAATGGTATCTGGTTCAAATCAGTCATGTGATTGAATATTCAGTGTGATAACAACACATCACTTGAGAGATTCTAGAATAGTGAGGTCCAATAAATTGCAATTAACATCATTGAATTCTTATGCCTACTGTAAACCTTCAACCTTTTCAACTACTGTTTATTTATTTATTTGATTGATGTTTTACGCCGTACTCAAGAATATTTCACTTATATGACGGCAGCCAGCATTATGGTTGGAGGAACCGGGCAGTGCCCTAAGGAAACCCACAACCATCCGCAGGTTGCTGGGAGACCTTCCCACTTACGGCCGGAGAGGAAGCCAGCATGAGCTGGACTTGAACTCACAGCGACCACATTGGTGAGAGGCTTCTGGGTCATTATGATGCACTACCGCGCTAACCAACTGAGCCAGGGAGGCCACTTTTCAACTACTAACTGTTCATGAGAGTAGTTTTTGCCCAGCTATTTTGCACAGCAGAGGAGATAAGACTTTCCATTTGTCCAGATTCTCAGTCAAGAATGACTTCTGGGCAGAGCTGCAGCATGCTGTTAGATTTAACGCAATGTCTGCTGTAAGTTCTAGTCTCAAAATTTGGACATTATGACAGCATGTCAAGTCAGAACTACATGTATAAACACTGTATAGGACAACTAGATCATCCCTCTGCTTGAAATGAGTTTATCCCGTATCAGCTAGGTTGATACCTGAAACATGACTCTCTGTATTTTGTGTTTTGATGTTGTCAGAGTTTCAACACTAGAAATCTGCCAGAGTGTACATGGTGGCAGTGAACAAAATGAAATTGGTGGCTTCCACAGCAACTATGATCCACATGTAACATGACATTAGTTTTTTTGAGAAACTACGAAAAGTGCTTCCGGTCTCGTCATTACTGAAGTGCTGTCAATATCTGCGGGAATTTGCACGCCTCCTGACATGACGAGTCGGCTTATATACATGTGCAAACATTCTCAGTATACAAGTTTGATAGAGCTCTTTGATGCGACCTCGTCTACGGCCGGGTGAAAGCATAGCAATGCGGTAGCGAACAGAGAAAATCAACAGCGGTCGATCTTTAATGGTTTTGAGACCATGCCCATGCCCTTATGCTCGGACCGAATCTGAGACCGACAGACCGACGTTCAGACCGGCTTTTACTTCTAGGCCGTGCGGCTAGACGAATATGTGGGCTAGCTCTAGAATTGTGCTACATGCTCGCACTCTCGTAAGCATCAAAGTTTCTGAAGCAATAAAAAATGGTTTCACGCCAGATAGCATCTACTGTATACACAGCACACGTCATGAACCCGAAGAAGAATCTACATCTTACCTGCCAGTTTCGTTTGCTGACTCTTGCAAAACTGAAACTTCGTGCTGTAAGAACTACCCTACCTCTACGCGTAGAGAGCCAAACATCTCGCTGAGCAAGGGAGGTAACTTTTCAAATTCATTTGGGGTCCTACTACAAAGTGTGCGACCACAATCAAAAGTACCAGTTTATAGCGGAGGGGGCGGGGATACGTTTGCGTATGTTGTCCCCCGGTAAATGTTAACAAGCATCGCAGTTGATTTAAAGTGTCAGTTTGAATCTGATCAGTTCTTTGCAAATTATAAACCTGGGCCACGAGGGCTCTATAAATGGCCATGTAAATCGTCGTCATATGACTGAAAAATTGTTGATTAAGCCATTAAAACTCATGTATACATACAAACATGCATATATATTCGAACCTCCTGGGCGTGGATTCGAACTCGCAACCTCACTGATCACATACCGCCGTGCTTACATCGCATGCGCTGATCTCCACGTTAACTTTATATCAGTCACCACTGTACCAAATACTGGACTGGAATTTGGAACAACGCCAGGGTGACCAGGATCAAGATGATGAATGATACAGAGGTTGATCTGACCAAAAAAAAAAATTTTCAACCGTAATTGTTTCCATTGATACTTGAGACTTATGCATTCCATTTAGGCCTTTTTTTAATAATGCAAAACATGATTTAAACCGATCTTGGCATCAAAACAGACGTTCCAGCCGTTAACCAAAATGGTCGTTTCGGGACAATAAACACGTGATCAATTTCCAAAACAGCGTTCAACTCATACCACCAAAGAACTGAGTCCATGTATACAAAGTACGAGGAGAAGTTAATCGTTTCCACGCAATGATGATGGAAAGACGCAAGGTGTGTTCTAGGGGAGTAAATCGCTAAACCCGTATCCAAAATTTGCACCGTGCTAGTTTATAAGTAAATCGACAATGGACTATAATTTCAAGCACGTTTACTGGCGAATGCCGATAATAATTGGTTAAGCCCACGTGAGTACATTGTTTTTGTGCTTAGGCTAGGCCTAAGTGTTTTCGGTACTGTAGCTCTCCTACTCGGGTCCTGATGACGGACAGCTAGACACAGTAGAAGTGGCAGACAAACATATGGCGGATCCAGTTCAATCCAAAACTTGGCAACGGGGCGGGTTTCAGATGGAAAGAGGAGTTCTCGTAAGGACCATAAATGTTACAAGCATACGAAACTGTGGTACATAGCTATACTTCAATCCACAGAAAGGCCAAGCAAATTCAACTTTAGTGAAAACAGACATTTCTGTGACAAGCACGTACAAGCTCTTAAAACAGCACTGGGTCTAGCGCGCAAATGCGATTAATGTGAGTTTAAGTTCAGCACAATCTGCCGGTAGAACATTACAGAGTCAAAGTAAGTTAATTTCTTTATTTGTTTTAGTGGTGTTTTGTACGCCATACTCAAGAAAGTTTCACTTATAGGACGGCGACCAGCATTATGGTGGGAGGAAACCAAGCAGAAACCCACGAACATCAGCAGGTTGCTAGCAGGCTTTCCCATGTACACTCAAAAAATAATCTGGTAATTTTAAGAGAAAGTCTGTTGTCTGAGTGATGCTAGAATGTATTCTGTTATTGCAGCAGATTATTCTGTTAAACATAACACACATATTCTATTAATTCAACAGAAATCTTCTGTTAGACTAGACGGGGTATTATGTTAAATATGACAAAATATTGTGTTACAATAACAGAATACATTTTAGCATTACTTAGACAACAGATTTTCTGTTAAAATAACAGATTAGGCCTAATTTGTTGAGTACATGGGGGCAGATCTGCTAGCAACTTGCGGATGATCGTGGTTTTCTGCCCGTTTTTCTCACACCACAATGCTGGTTACAACAAGTGAAATATTCTTGAACAAGGTGTATAAAACGCCAATCAAATAAATGAATATATAAACCAGCATCGACTATGTAATGTTCCACCAACGATTCTCGGTTAAACAGTTAAAGACCAGTTAAATTACCAGTTAACCTTCATATTCTTCTTGTCATGGGATCTGAAAACCTGCCAGGTTTCCACCCACCATAATGCTGGCCGTCGCCGTATAAGTGAAAAAACTCTTGACAATGATTTAAAACCCAAATTAAATAAATAAAGAAAATCTGAATCCGTAAAAATGGACACAAACAAAAGTATAGGTATGCTGACCATAAATGTGTTAATTTTCCTATTTTTATAAAAAAAATTGCCGATGTGGGGTTAAGCAATAACCATTCATTCATGAAACAAATATATCACAAGATGTATGACATTGTTTGCTCACAAATAAATGTTAGTAGAACAGGTATAGACATTTTTAAAAGTTAAATCTATATAGCGATATTTGAAATTGAAATATTACAACATCTGCTTTGGTGGGTAATATCATAGGAAACTATTATATACTATTGTATATATGGGAAGTAGTTCGTGCGAAACTGAATGCGCATATATGAATACGCACGTATGCAGAGAAACGGTCCAGAAAGCATAATTTGTGGACCATACATTTAAAATATTCAGTATGATAGGCATTTGATCACACCCAATAGTGAGATATACGCGTATTCTTTAGTATAACGAAGGATTGGCCTTTGACGTCACTACAATGGGAAAATGAAGGCTTAACATCAATAATGACGATATCCAATATGCTGCCAAAAACAGATCATAGAAACCTTCTACACATAAGGAAAAATTTTTTTTTGACAAATGAATATATATCTGAATATTTCGAAGAGCTGTAAGATTAAATTTAAGAACCTTTTAAGATTAAATGAATTACGAAATACACGTATTGTCGTTTTAATTATCTTTGGCCTTGACTGACTGATTTCCATATCGACCATCAGCAACCCGAAGTTGTTTTAGCCATATTTTTCCAGGGAACTCTTATACATTTACACTTCTTAAATAGAAATACAGGCACCTTTCTTAACGATTATAAATAGCGCCTTAGAGATGGGTGTATACATAATATCACCTAGGCATTATTTTATAGACATATTCATTCGCTGGAACTTAGTATGACATTGTGTGGAAAAAGTCAAGGATATAGAAAAATGTGAATATACTGTATACAAAAAATATTGGGACAAAAGACAAAGGCAATATACATGATGTACGCAATATACATGTACGCATGCATGAGTGTGAATTTGACTTTTATGCTACAACCTACTGGGATCTAAGCTAAGGAGAGCAAAACCAGTAAAGAGCCATCAGTCTGATACTTGAACACAAGGAGCAATCGAGGGCGCCGCCATGTTATCCGTTTTAAGTAATCAGGCGCAAGTTTTTCTATAACCCGAAGACGCAGCTATTTCCGCTAACGTCACCCAAATTCTGTTTTGCCTTTAATGATGTGGCCCTAGGGTGTACAAGCGACGCGAAATCGCGTTTCCGGTTGTTTAAACATGGAGCATTCCATGGTCGCACAGGAATTCCTGATTAAGAGTTGATTTATACAGTTACCAAGGAAGTCCATTTTCACCCCTCTTCCGAAATAACTCAAGATGTATTATTTGTTGATTGTCTTTCTTTTAATTATAGGCATGAGGCGATAGCGCCATGTAGATGCAAATACAATTCTTCCGTGATATAAATTTGTTATTCCTGTGCCTGGCTTAGGTCAGATTATTTATTCATTTATTTGATTGGTGTTTTATGCCGTGCTCAAGAATATTTCACTTATATGACGGCGGCCTATGTCAGATTAAAGTAACGCTATAGCCTTATGCTGTTTGGTGGCCATCTTCATATTTTCCAAGCGCTCTTGGTGGCAGAAACATTTCAAGTCCGTATTTAATAATATACGCATTATTTTGGATTCACGTATGCAATCATTTTAGGAGCAAAACACACCGTCCATTTCATTAAACGTGCTGTGCGCACTTTTGGACCAGTCAAATATTAGATTCAAATTCTTCGATTGAACTATTAATTTGGGAAAAGAAGATGATCGCGAATATGGTAGGGTGCCTGTTTCAGCAGTGAAACTGTACAAATAGGACCAATCCTATTTTAAGATGATGTATCCTTGCACAATTTCATCTCAAAGAGTCTGTCAGGGCATTAGGAGGTGTCAGCCTATGACGTTGCACAAAGCCTATTGATACGGATGCCTCTACGTCATAGGCCACGAGGACACCAACTGCGGGGACTAATGCTTCAAGTAAATCGAAGTTCTCCATTTTAATCAGCATCTCGTCCTCGAGGCAATCAACTATCAGAAGCTCTCGCTTTTCCCAATCCAGGTAGAGTCCATTCCTGAGCTTAATATGCACGGAGCCCTCTTGCGATGTTGTGCTGGACACGCCCGGGATGTTAAGGCTTGTGCTGACGCCGTAGCCAATTTCGCTTTCACAGCGAGGCCCGAAGTCCAACAGCGTCCCCCATGATCGTCTGCCAACCTTGTCCACGTGGAAACTTCCCGCGCGCACGACACCTGTTGTGTATTTGACGTAACAGTTAGGCGGTCCTTTCAGTTTGACGTCTGTCTCGAGCTCCCAGTACTGTTTTCCTGAGGTAGGCAACCATCTGCTATGACTTCCGAAGCACCCAGAATGTTATGTGGAAAATGACCATTAACCGACTCACCGTCTTCGCTAACGTGAAAGCAATTGTTTGTCGCCTGAGTGAACCTCAAGATCGGCGCTGGAATGAGATGAAAATCAAGTTACCTACAATCTGGTCTGTCAAGACCTAAACACATGTACATCTATTGACTACAAGCGAAATGAATCCATACAGTCATGAACTTTTTGCTGAAAAGACCCCTTGGCCAATTCCACAAAGTCAGTCTAGTTAAAATTTGAAATTCTATTTTAGACTTTATGTAAATTTTGAGTCAGTCTAGTCAAAATTTAAAATTCTAGTTTAAAGCTCATGTAATTTTTGAGTCGGTCTGGTCAAAATTTGAAATTCTATTTTAGAGTTAATGTAATTTTTGAGCCCATATTTTAAAAATGTTGACGTCCTACCTTTGCATTGTTTAATGTTAAATGTGATGATGTCACAGCATTCTAAGTAATTCTAGACCAATGACGTGTAATAAATGCAAGTAAGATCACTGCATTCTTTTTACCTAATTCGGCTTAAGCCATGGTGGCAGGGGACATGTAATTTGCTACTATTTCAGCATTTACATGAACAGTTAGAATAAAACTCTGGATGAGTAAATTGACAAGAAGTTGTATTTCGCCAGTTACGTTTGACCATTTGCTAACTATCACACTGTCATGGCGGCTCTGTTTTTCTCTCTATGCTGTACGTTTCAATTATATCATAAAAGTTACCATAGGACAAATGAATCGAAATGTCAGTAACTGTAACAAAAATTAAGTGAAGTGAATGTACTTTTAACTTTTTGCTTCAAGTTAGCAATGGATCTGTGGAAGGACTAATATATGTAGGCCTGTGTGATTCTGAAAGAGTATGTAGGCATGCAAAAGCAGATTAAACATCGGGTAAAGGCGGTGTTGGAAGAAGATGTGAGTTACCAGAATATAAAAGACTACATCATTGAAAGTAAAACCATAAAGAGGGAGGTAAATGTCGTAAAATGTGCTGCGGGTGTGATCAACATCAACAGTAAGCTCAGACATATATTAAGGAACAAGATGACGAAAGTTTAGCGAAGTGGTTTAATATTTATTGAAGCAGAACACCTGGAAAGGCGGGTGGTGTCGGCCAAGTGACAATCCTCGCGTTCTTTCCTTCCACTGTTATCGTGTATATAATGCATAGTTTCTCCACTCTTGTATATCACGCATCCCATGTAACCAAGCCATGATTCAATTACCTGTGAGATCAACCAGGGCAGCGACGACAGTGTGCTAGTTGGCAAACAGTCACATTGAACAGGTGAAACCCGACCTCTTCTCAACTTACCCCCGTTATCGTTCTAATTGTTCATGCAGGTTAAATGCTAACTAACTGAGTAGGTGCAACCAACTTGCCATGCATTTGTCTCAGTCATGAGACGCACGGCTGTCGCAGTGTTATTAAAGAAAATAGCCGCGAAAGTTGAGCAAAAAGAGCAAGTTGTTGAGCAAAAAGAGCAAGTTGTTTTAGATAAAGCTAAAAGCAATTATAGGAGGAATAAAAGCTTGGAACATGCTCACTTCCCTTTGATTTTATTGATTCAATTTGTATTTAATTCCACCGACCTTTACCATGTACCTGACAAACATTCGGACATAAGAAAGTAGTTGAAACAGCGAGCACCGGATTCGAACCCGAGATCTCGTTGGCCAAGGATCAGATAGCGTTTTAAACATCTGAGAAAACGAATCCTATACCTCTCGAGTTGATTTTGAACTCCTCTTTATAGGGTCAAACAGATGGACCTGTATATATTTAGAAAGTTCCCTTTTTGCCGTTTTTAGAAAGCACCTGACATATATTTTGTATTGTTAAAAATAAGACTTAATTTTGGAAAGATGAGACACATGCATGTACATAACGGTAGATTATTACTCGATATTTCTCCCATGTCCAGACGACTTAGCCATGTTGGTTGCAAGGGAAAACAGTCCATCATCTCCTGTCCTTTGAATTTGTCTTTGATAACCCGGCTTTCAAGTCAACCCTATAGAAAAAGCGTGAAGTTAAAAGTAAATAAGTAATGGCACATGTATTATTATATAATAAAAGGGGACACAGAAGTCTATCGAACTGGGGTATATAATGAAAGGCGACCTAGGCCAAAAGATCCAACGCCCTTAGCTTTGCAGGTATTTAAAAAGGCTGGTACCAGAGGTGAATGACAAATTTTAAAAAAGTAAATTGAACTTTTCACTGGAGAATGTTCAAAGGTATTTCATCTGATATATATGCATAAACGTTTTCATGTTTTTAAAGTGTATCAGGCCCAGAATTAAGAAGAGTAACATATTTAATTCACTCGCTACCTGCAGTGATGACCAACGATGTAGCATTCTTCGTCATGCATTCATAGAGCGAGTGAAATAGATGTGTTACTCATTTATATGTGAAGACGACATTTGCTATTGACTGAATAACACAGGGGTAAATTCTTTTAAATCGGGTTAAAATAATTAGTCCGACTTTGCAAGATGCATTGCAAGAATCTACACTTCTGATTGGATGGTTAACTCGGGGAGTTTTTCAGTATTTTTATTTTACTTTCAGGAAACAAAGAGAATAAAAATCTATATTGTGTTGATTTCGCCAGACTTAGCCAATGAGAAACTATTATTTCAAACTTCACCATTTTGGTTGATTAATTTCATAGGATAGCAGCATTTAATTTAGTATTTTCTTTCCTTCTTCGATCCCCGAAGAAGAGAATATAAAAATGTCCATTTCGTGGTTCTGCAATTGTCATTAATATCACTGTTTAGTTTTCTATTTTATTGGTAGTCATGGGACCTCTCTTGCCTAGTGGTTAGCATGCTCAAACGCAGCAATGACCCTGGAGCCTCTCACCAGTACGATTGCTGTGAGTTCAAGTCCAGGTCATGCCGACAACCTATTTGGCCGTACTTGGGAAGGTCTTCCAGCAGCCTGCGAATGGTCGTGGTGTATTTCCTCCGGGGTTCTATCCGGTTTCCTCTCACCTTCATGCTGGCCGCCGTCGTATACTATAGTAGTGAAATATTTTTGAGTACGACGTAAAGCACTAATCAGATAAATAAATAAATATTTTATTGGCAGGTTCAGTTTTAATTTCGTAATGCGTACATAGTTCTGGAGAGCGGGTGGGAGTAGAATGTAACACGGGTTGCGTTACGGCACTGAATACAGATGTCAGGATACCCTTTAACCAATGACACCGTCATCCTCATTTCTCAGAGATACGTATTCAGGTTATTGCACAGCATCTGTTAACGGTCGATACAGGCTATTTACCCACGAGATCAATAAAGATCACTGTTACCCGTGTAGATGCTGCTGAATTCTCCACACTTTAGCTTGTAGGCGTAGCTTATGCCGTAACCCGAGCATCGGCGTCATTGGCGTCCAATAACAAAGCAGTGTTAGGTGAGTGAGTGCTTGAGGTTTAACGTCGTGCTCAACAATTTTTCAGTCATATGACGACGAAGGAATCCTTAGGGTGTATGCAATGTACCGCCTTGATGCAGGACGGATTTCCACCGCTCTTTTGTCCAGTGGTGCTTCACTGAGACGACTTACTGAAGGCAAGTAAGCCGTACCGCCTTAGCCATTATACTGATACAGGTCAACCAGTCGTTGCACTATCCCCTTCATGCTGAACGCGGAGCGAGGAACTGACAACTTCCTCTTTTAAAGTCTTAGGTGTGACTCGACCCAGAATTGATCCGGGATCTACCGCTCCCGAAGCGGACGCTCTACCAAAGCAGTGTTAAGGGTGGTATCTTCAAAAGTACTGGATGTATTGATGTACAGTACCCATGTACAGTACACTAATACGAGTGGGGTATTCCACCGTTGATTCGCTGCATGCATACTAAATACCATAAATTATAACTTCACGACTTACAGTGTACTGAGTATTACAAATTAGAATAAATAAACAAACTGTTAAGGGTGGTAGTGTAAAGGTTTCGAATTGTGACATGATCTAAGATCTTTAATCCGATAATTTCTTTTAACTTGCATATCGTCTATATATATTCAGCTATCTGTAAAATCAATCACGCTATACGAAAACTTGCATTTCGTCTTTGAGACATTATACCACAAGCTCTACTCGTTCATTTGTTAGACGTCCATATTATTGCAAAGAAATGCAGTTAGAATACGTCTTCTGATTCACAGCCGGCAACTTAAAAGAAACAGACTGTAGCATGTCAGTTAAACGAAGGAAAAATTGCCTAAATCTGATTCTCGTATAAAAAGTGCCAAACTAAAGTTTTGCGTAGAACATTTTTGCGTAATTTCAAAGTATTGTTCAATTTTATGTATTCTGGCATTTAATTACTCCTTCAGGTATCCGATGTGTTACTTGAGCTGAACACTTTCTTCCTGTAGCAAGTTTATGCATGCATAAGCTGTTAATTCTGTATAAATCCCATTATATATATATATATATATATATATATATATATATATATATATATATATATATATATATATATATATATATATATATGAATGTCTACTCTTGTTAATATTTATTTATTTATTTATTTATTTATTTATTTATTTATTTTCACTGATGTTTTATGCAGGAAATACTCAGAAATATTTCACTTATACGACGTTCGCCAGCATTATGATGGGAGGACACTAAGCACAGTCCGGGGAGACTCACGACCATTCACAGGTTGCCACGCTACACCTTACCATTATATATATATATATAAGCCTGTACAATCTTCTTATTGGCATATTTCTGATGATTACAACATAGTGCTACGAAAAATTACTTCATTCGGAGTACTACTGACTCTGGTATTTAACCAGAAGCCATCCTGTAACTTTTATTGCAGCATTTTAAGGTTCTGTCATACATAGTAATAATAAAAAAATGATTGCAGCAAAGTAGTACACATCGTCTCATTTCTAAGGGGAAATCTCTTGTAAGCGAACTTTGCCCTGACAGTATCACTGCCTGTCTTGTTAACACGGGCAGGCGGTTTGCTATAACCCTCCTTTCTCGCGATCACTCAAACCCGGCGCGTAAGAATTACGGCCCACGGGTCGACAATTATGACCAAGTCTAGCGCCCCGGGGCGTAATAATCACGCGCATGCGTGGTGTACGGAGCGAGACATTACCATATATAGAACATAAAGAATAAATTGAAGAACATAAAGAGCATGAAAAATCTTTAAATTCATAATACATTACCTCGATTTATGCTAGCAGGAGAGATTGGTGTGGATAGCATGGTGCGCAATGATATTTTCCAATACAACTATATCGGACTGGTTCCGAGTGAATGACCTTTCCCCCAAGAATTCACTATAAAACTAGATAAAACTAGGCCGAGAATGACAGGTACATGTGTTTCCAAATACTACAAGAAAAAATATTTAACATGGCATTATTCGTTGCAATCAAATCCATCAGAGTAACCAGAAATCAAAGATACATTTTTGAAAGTTGACTTTGAGAGGAGGAGTTCAGCACAGAACCTATATGTTTTTCATGAATGCAAACATCACAGATGTACGTACATGTATAAGATACAATAGGTCATCAGACAAACTAATCTACATGCAAGAACTTTACCTATGTTGAAAAGACACGTGTTATATTTTTAAAATAGTTTGAATGAACAGCATATATTTATGCAGTCGTCTCTCCATACACATGTCCGCTAAACTTATAGTTCACACGCTGAATGTAACAAATATATCCCCAAACACTTCGATATCGACTGCAAGTTGTGTAAAATTGAATCAGTTTAAGATCCAACGGATGTCTAAAGATCAAATCATAGTTTGTGCATAGTTTCCAGAAATACAAGAGATTTTTTTTCTGTCAACCTCAACAAAATTGCTGTGCAGTATATAAATTGACATTTGCAGAGATATTTATTAATAACGTGTATATTACATGTATTATAACAATTACTATATTCCCACAGCACTAGAGAAAATTGAGAACAAACCGTACCTCATTTTGACATATCTTTAAGTGGGTTACGTTTGGGTAATAAAATTAATAATGAATATTTCAAGGTCGAGCGCTAAGTCATATTACCATAACGCCCTGCCATCATATTCACAAAATATTACACATTTCAACATATCCTAGTGGTGCATGGGTGAGCGTAATTCTGCGATTCATGCAGGCCATGCTTATGTCACGTCAATGAAATGCGCCGAGCTAAAATCTTATTCCCATAAGATGAAACCAAACATTCCCATTTCTGTAAGGAAAACAGGACACCTGAGACACAAATTGCTAAAACTGTGCGGTATAATTTGATGCCATAATTGGTTTACAGCTTCTACCATTAAGAAGTCCATACGTCCAACACGTCCATACCATGTAATGAGTAAATAATGGGGATCTGAAAGGCAGAGGGCAATACAACTTATCTCCTCCCTTGACAAGAGTTCACTCGTGGACTCGTCGTAAATTTCAATCTTGTTTACATTAGCGCCAGGATTAAGGTTATGGTCTGGTGTTCGGCATCTAGGGAGGCGATCAGCTTTCAGGCGATCCCTCTGTTCACATCAGAAATATATCCATACAAAAACAATTGTATAGTTAAAATGAAACATTTAACATTTATGTTATTATGATTGTGCATTTTTTATGAGAAACAATGTCACATGTAGAGCTTCGCAAAATGTCTCCTCCTTATTAAGTACGCTGCGCTGTATTAATATTAATCAGAGTTCTTATTCCTGCAGTCTATTGACTCAGCAGGCAAAACTTCCAAGAAAGCAATTCCGAAGTCATTCATACACTTCTGCAAAGATATCCAGATTTGGCGTGAAAACATCGAAGTGTCCGTTGACGTGTATGTGAACTGCCAAAGGCTGACTGATCCACAGTCAAAATAAATTGTGGAGAGCCACAAACAGCAGATAATGTCTGAGCTTCACTATCTGCGCAAGTCTAGCAAACCAGCAACAGACCATTGCGTGGTGTCTCCTCAGGGCGCAACAGGAGAAGAGCAAGAATTGGGATTACCTCTGTCGATTCTGTCGAGCTTTATACGTTAATGCCTCTATAGTAAACTTTCTCAATAAATCTCTTACGTCCGGTGTGAAGACGCAATGACTGACAGGCTGTTTCAACAAGGCAGAAATTATTGTAAATTAACATCCACAAAGGAAACTAATGTGAAAAATTATTTCTGTCTATATATAGGTTCATCCAGAAATAATTTCAGGTCTGTTTCTTGAATAAGCTGGAACCGTTGGCCACGGAGGCCATTTTCAGTTGGTTACCCACACAGCCTGTCTTGCAGTTGTGGTCACGTAATTCGAACAATACAACTTCCGAGCCGAGCGACCTCGGTCGCGTTCTTCTTCAGTAAGCTCGTCGATATCGAACCAACAATGTAAAAACAGTTGATACTCTACATTATCATTTCTGAGTGGTTTGAGACGCGATTTATTTAGTAAGTGTTCTTGATGGGTGTGCATGCAGTAGTTTATGATGAACGTTGGAACATGTTACATGGTTCAGTTTACCCGCCCCTTGTAGCCGACCCTTGGGTAATCCTGTCTATATACTTAGCCGGTCTGTCATTCTGGCCTCGTTTGCGTGCTAATGTTTTGTTCTGTAAACTGCATTTCGGACACTTTTCTGTAGGGTTATCTCCATAGAGGATCAATCCGTAAAAATAGTTTCCAAGTTCTGGCTTTCGTTCTAACTAGGTGACAGAAATTTTAGTACCATATGGGTCCATACTAATTTCTCAAGGTACTGAAACAATCTAAACTTTGGAACGTCTAATATGGGTGGCCAAAATTAAGTTCTATCCAAGCTTACATCAGGTCATGTCATGTATGTGTATGTGAGATTAATCTAACATGGGCGAGATTGTCTATATTCGCCTAATAGGTAACATATGGGTAGGCCCTATTAATTGTGGTTAACAGTGTATGAGTGTTCTTTATTAAGGTATACCAATATGCACATAATGTACACCTATTCGCGTGGGAGACATTGATTATGTTTTACTTAGGTCCAGTTATATACTCTGCCCATGTACGCGTGTCTTTTGTAGATTCATAATGACGGATATTTTCATGGTTATGGGTGATTTTGTTTCTTGTTTTGTTTTTGAGTGGTTTAGTCTAATTTGGTATAGGTCACAATCAGTGTAGTTATAGTATATGGGGATGCATTATGTATCATTATAATCCATCAGGTGAATTGTGGAGTCAGCCTAATGGTTTTCATTAATACTTGCAAGTCCAGTGTATTTTAAATATAAGATTGCCTTTGTGTATGAAAAATATAAGAAATGGAAATAACAACCTCAACTGATTTGTCGTAGCAAATTGTTTTCATCGTCTAGATGTACCAGCTATACCACTGGACCAGTTTTATTTGTACAGAAGTGTCAAGAACGTGAACAAACAGATATTTCGTTGTATTTTTCGTCAGAGTTGGTACATTTAATGGAGCTATAATGGATATGTTGTGTTGAACATATATGCCAATGGCTTTGCGCACACCATTTAATAGAATGTAGCCATAAAACTACAGCCTTCATCATCAATCTACATAGAGATTCAGAGATTTGCATTGTCCTCATGCCCTAGAATATCAACCATATACTACACAGCAATGGCAGGACATCTTTGGTTCAAATGGTTCGGATCTGTATGGTGGTGTTCAGTGCCGTGTGGGCTGTTTCATGTCAGCACTTTGTAGGCGCCGCATGGTGCAGCGCAGTCTAGAACCATGCAGTACTACATATCGCTGAGCCTTGCCACATCTGCTCACTTCTGTTGTTGTGAGATAAGAGTTGAACACTGCACTACATTATAAGAAACTATTCAAACCTGCTGTCACCCTGATACATAGATTTGGTTTTAAACTGAATACTTTCCTAAAATTGAAATCTTGTACACAAATTTAACCATACTAATTCCAAAATGGTGGCAGTGGTGGAGGTGTGAAAACGTTCAGAATGCTAGGTTAAGCCTTCTGCTGTTTAAAGGAGAAGAAAATTTAAATATCAATCAAATTCCATTGAAAAGAGTATGCTTTTCCTCGCGGGTGCATGCCATAAAAATTCTAATATGTACATCAACTTGACAAATTATAAATAAAGTCAGAGCAAAAATCCGCTGAGGGCGACTCCATTTTGCCTGAGTCCTTAAGTCTTCCGTGTTAGGAGGAGAAATGCCCTCGGAAACCAACGAAGTGCAGTTCGTACATTTCCGGTAGAACTCTTTTTCCCAGAAGGTAGCGAACAGTACAGTTCGTTTTCCGCTTGACAATAGGGAAACCGGAATGCTGGACGGTTGAGAGGCAACACGACCCCAGCATAAATTACAGGGTGTTAAAGATGGAGGACGCAATGAACTCAGCGATTTATGCCAGCTTTGCCGTATTCAGGCTTTACCTGTATTGCGAGGGAAAATCGCAAAATTATGCAGCAGGTACCACCAGGAAGAAGAAAATGTGCTGTTTTCAGCCTATACTGCCATGTTTTTAGGTTTTCTTCTCCTTTAAGAAATTTAACGGTTTATATAAGGAGACAGTGCAGTAATGTACCATTATCTTACGTCAAACAACAATTCTTTTGTGTATATAAGGCATTTTATGTTTAAAGTCTTTTATTCTAACATTATGTACCTTCCATGTAGTCATTACTCGATTTAACAGTTTTGAGGTGTGGGCAATCACATTTCACGATATTTAACACAATTTATCAGCTTCACACTTATAGAGAGTGTTGACATTCTGACACTTGCGTTTATATCGCAAGGATTATAGAATCAACCTGAACGGAAATGTTACCGCACTTAAATTAAAATTATGTACTGAACAGTGTAACAACGACAACATGATTGACCGAGCCGTTCACATGTGTCTGTGTGAGTGTAAATTCTTTGCTTATCTAAAACGATATTACGTTACCGGCAATAGCCCAGAACACAGTCTTATTCACTGCGCGCGGAATTCATTGAAGGACAGGCCCTAATTGGCCAGCAATGTAGGCTACCGGTTATGCTTTTCCACCTGTAGAAGGTGTATATTTAACATCTACGAGATAAATTCAAGACCCTGCATGATGAATACAATAAGACAAGGCTTATTCAATCTACTATGGTTCAAACATTATCGGTGTATCATATTGGATCACTGGGCGTAATCCTTATATCACGCGCTGTACACTACGCATGCTAGTAATTATTACGCCCCGGGACGCTATGCCTGGTCATAATTTGAATTGTCGTCCCGCACCAGCCCGGGCCATAATTCTTACGTGCCGGGTCTGAGAGACCGCGGCAGAGTGGGGTTGTAGCAAACCCTATGTCCGGTTTAACAAGACAAACAGTGTAACCCGGTAACCGCAAAATTCATTTATATAGGATTTCCGCCTAGAAATGAGACGGTGTTAGTATTGAGATTTTAGTATATTTGAAACTGTGTCATAATCGTAAAAACTTTTATGTTTTAATGTCATCTTTATTTGTAAAGACCATTTGCTGATGTACCCAAGCAAATTAAGACGTATAAAAGCCTGTCCATTGGCACCAAACCATCTTATTCGATAAGGGGTGAAAAATGGAAAACAAATGATTAAATCAGTGTAATAATGCTCTTAGAGTCATCAGATAGTTTGAGAAATATGTGTTTGCTAACTTGTCGTTCTTTTACATACAGGGTTTATAGGAGAAATGTGCACGCCAAATTTGTCAGTGTGTCTTCATATATTGTTTAGGATAAAAATATGTGGAACACTTGACCGGAATTCTAGTGTTAAGGGGAAACATGAGCAAGAAATATTTAACAATCTTTTTATATTTACAGATTCAGGTGAAATATTTGTTTAACAAATTTGTAATTCTGTTTTCAAATATACATGTACACAGTTCACGAGAAACATGTAGTTGTCATTTTGTCTTTTACTTAGTACAAAAAATATGTGTAACAAACATATAATTCTGTCTTAAACGAAGTGTTTAGGAGAATGTTTGACAAATTTGTAGTTCTGTATCTTATACCGAGAGTTACGCATATAACTCGTTGTATAAGATAGAATAAGGAGAAATATATGCAGCAAATTGCAATTTTGCTGTTTACAAAGATTTTAGGTGCAAAAGGAGTACAAAACTTATCATTCTATCTATTTATTTCTATGTTTAGACGACATATCTGTGACAAATTTGTTATTCTGTCTTATAGAGATTTCTTTGTGAGCAATATATTTTCAAATTATAATTTGTAACTCAATTCTTAATATATTTTAGAGGTTTGTAAGGAAATAGAACTGATGTGATATATTTGTAATTCAGCCTTTTATTTAGTGAAGTTATGAGATATATATGGGACTGTTATGTCAGGCCGTCTTTTACATCGAATTTCCGTAAAACATGATGTTTGACAATTTATGGTTCTGTTTTTACATCAGATTTAGGTGTAGAGTTTGTGACCCTTTTTTCACTCTGTCTTTTGTTCATACATATAGTTGGAGAGAAAATACCTGTGCAAAATGTGTCATTTCGTATTTTACACAGAGTTTATGATAAATGCTCTTTAAAATGACTGTGTATGAGTAGTACGCAATAACAGAGTGCGTGAAACAAATTTGTCATTTTGTGTTTTACATATATAGAGTTTACAACAAAGGTGAGTTACGAACTTTTGATACCTAGAGTTTACAATACATTTGTGTTTCAAATTTGCCGGTTAAAACAGAGTTTACAATAACTGTGTTACAAATTTGTCATTTTATATTCTTCGTGTATATAAATGAAACATATCTTGCAATAACAATAGGTGAAGAAGCGTTTAATACTATTTGGTTTATAATATCATTGAATATGGCATATAGATATAATAATCATTTTCGCTTTTTGCTGAAGGTTTAGGATCCATGTTCCCGGCCCTGACCTGTTGCTCAGAGAACAATACTTCCGTAAATGTGTGTGTGTGTATTGGGTGGGTATGCTATGTGTGTGTATTGGGTGGGTTTGCCATGTGTGTGTATTGGGTGAGTGTAATGGTGGGTGGGTGGTTGACATGATTTACATTATACAACATCAGCTAATGTGTATTACTTTTTACTATGCATGTCTTATTAATTAGTTATATAAGATATGTATTCATTTTTTTTCATTGTTGTTTCATCCCACATTTAATAATATTTGATGACCGCCAAATTTACCAGTTGAGGAAATTGGGTGGAGGAAAATGGGTGGAGGAAACAGGATAGGTCCTGGAGGTGATCAGTGACCATCTTCGCCAGGTGGCTGACAAACCCTCGTATTTATAGCCAACATAAAGTCATCCACTAAAGTTGAACTAATTAATAAATTAGTATTCCAGAATGTTCTAAAAAATATTTTTAAATATTCTACACCGCTTATTAACAAGATAAATAGCAAACAATTATCAGTACCCAGCCACTCCTTTGGTGACGCCATGTTATCTAAAGTGACTTCAGAAAACCAAGGAGCTCTCCCATACCATCGGTATTTAACAATGTGACATTGAGAAGATACGAACAAAAACACCTGATGCCTAACCAAAGAGTAGCAGCTCTGTTCCGTGTTCAAAGGGCCGATGTTTCTTTTAGTTTGGCGCTCGGCCAGATCGATGTTGGTGGACACAAGCGCCGTGTTTCAGCGGTCCTGCTCGTCTCCGTCCTGCATGGTTGTAAGCATTTGACCTATGTGGCTGTACCGACTTAGAGAATTTTCCGAAAATAGCAAGACTTTCTGATTGATAAGTGACCCTTTCATTCAAATTTTGACAAATATTTTCGTAAGAAATCAGACTTTGCTGAGCAAAAATGATATTAAGTCACGGCTTTTTTTCCTTCAAGCAGTGACTCTCCCGAGGCGTTTTTTTTTTTTTGCGACTTCAGAGAATTTCCGAAAATAGCAGGACTTTCTGATTGATAACTGACCCTTTCATTCAGGTTTTGACAACATACTTTCGTAAGAAATCAGACTTTGCTGAGCAAAAATAATGTAAAGTCACGTTTTTTTTTCTTCAAGCAGTGACTCTCCCGAGGCGGGTTTTTTTGCGAGCTCACCCTGACAAGTTAGGCCAACTGCTGCCTCCTGCCCAGCATGTACGCATTGTGACACGGACAGCCGTTCTCTTTTCCCTGCTCATAACTGTGTGGTCCAAAAGGCATCAATCCAATCCAATCCAAACTATTGCATCGATATTTGTTTATCCACTATAAGAAACCACACTCACAGTCGAGAGCGAATAAATTTTTTGACGCGACTGCCAATTGTCGCGTTATGCTTTCAGCGCTAGGGATTGGCCAAGTTTATAAGGGCTTCTAGAACATGGCTACTCGAAGTAAACTGTCCGTCAATGACATATCCCCAGTGCTGAACTTCATCTTCTCGGCTGTCGAAACTTTATAGAATTTTTCACATATTTTTCTGTGATCCTATATCATTTTCTCTATGTACATGTAGTGGCAGCCCTTCTGTTCAGTTTAAGACCTCATGAAACCGGACAAGCGAAACTATATTGGCCAAGCGTTAGTGCTGCGATCGAATGGACGCCATTTAAATCCCCCAGTCAACGAGAGCCGTGCTTCGTTCTTAGCAGCATTACCATCATATATATGCATGTAACATAAATGTGTGACGAGCGCAAACATATACGTTAATCACCGTCGTAAACTCATGGCTCGTGTATTTACTCATTTCACAATCATTCCTTTTTTATTACCTATATAGCGTGCCACATTTATATTTTTATTTACTTCACTTGTTTTTAACGCTGTGCTCAAACATTTTCACCTATTCGACCGTTGTTAGGTTCATTGGTGCAGGAGGAAAGCAGAAGAATATCTTTAAAAATAATAAATATCCTTACCTAAAGTTGGAGTCAAAATACCGAGAGCTGGATTACAACACAACTATACCGCCTGTTGTAAACTTAAATCTAAATATGTTTTACCTGATTTCAGCAAAATTCTTCCAAATCTCACCCTTCGGTCCAGAGTGCTTACATATCTGTCATGTTATTCGATGTCTGCTAGGTTAATAGTCTATGGTGAGAAATGAAACTGAAAGCATTTCCTAACAGTCAGTACTCAGAAATGATCCCGAACATACTTACCACTCTTGTCTCTGGAGTATGGGGGTTCCAGCTTGTCATGTAATAACACCGAACCACGAGCTAGGCGAAGCTGGAGAGCACATGCGCTCAGCATTTATTACATACGGCGTGCGTAGTGTATCATTTGACTATCTATGACGTACATCACATCCCCCTTTTACTGAAAACATCAGAAATAAGAATGCAGTATTTAACACATTAATGTCAATGAACTTTAACCAATTACATTTAAAGGGTTATTGTTATAAAAGCAGCACAATACTTAATGTATAAGAAATCATGATGCATGTTCACTTAATAAGAACTTTCAATGTTTCAATATACATCTGAAACACCCAACTTAAAACTTCAATTACCTTCAAGACAATAAAATCAAATAAAACATTTCAGTTAATACAATACATGATCAATCACAATTCTGTTTTCTCCCATACAATTGTATTATCAATTCAGTATGTAAACTAAAACATAATAAAGCACAAATACATGTACACAGTTATAATCAATCTCAATCTGATTTGATAAAAATCAAAATTTATCAAATTACATCAATATTTATCAATACATCAATAACATCAGTTCATGTATCTCTCTAACGCATTGGTATTCTGACTTGACGACCGCTGCGTTTGTCATTTCTGATTTGGATACACATTTTGCTATCTTGTACCTGGACTTGTTTACTTTGAACCTGAGTTCTTATCGGTCTAGGTATTTTACTTGGTGTTTTAACACTTCTATTTACAGGAATGCACATGTCCTCTATTAGTTCAAAATACTCATCAGGATTGTGTGCACTTGTCAAATACTCAGATGCCACTTCTGGTGATTCTCTAATTACCTGTCAGTTTCGCCTTAGCTCAGAACCTGATTCTACTTTCACAACATAGAACCTTGGCTTTTCAGATTTTGATTGAACAATACCAGGTTGCCATTTTCTGGGGGATTTTTTTCCACATCTGACTAACACTATCTCCCTTTGCCTAACAAGTCATTTGCCTTGTACCTTTATCAAAGTACCTTTTCTGAGATTGTTGGTTCTGATTTAAAGACATTTTCACCTGTCCACTATCTGGTGGTTTTGGCTTTAACATTGAGGATTTCATTGGTAACTGTGTGTTTAACCTGCGGCCCATTAACAACTGCGAAAGCGAATAACCCATCCCTTCTAATGGCGTTTTCTACACACTAACAAAGCCTAACATGGATCGCCTGACCTTTTGATCAAGTTTATTTTACCGTCTGAACCATGCGTTGACCGTTTGAGTGAGGATATATGGGGCTGCTTAAATTTTGTGTGCGTAAATTCCCAAGTCGCGGAAAACTTTCTAAACTCTGCGCTTGCGTATTGTGAACCATTGTCCGAAACAACTTTTCTAGGTATCCCGTGTGGTGAAAAGATCGATTTCCGTGCATTAATAACTGTTTGCACTCGTGTGTCTTTTCTCAAACCATACACCTCTGGAAATTTTGAATAGTAATCTACTACTATCAGGTAATGCTGACCTTGATATTCAACAAGATCTGAGTCCACTTTTACCCATGGAGCATCTGGAATATCATGACTTATCATGGGCTCCCTACTTTGCTGTTTACGGTTTTCGTTGCGCTTTCTACACTTTTGAACTACTTCCTCAATTCTTCTGTTCATTCCTGGCCAATATATCGCTTCTCTTGCTCTCTTGTAACATTTTACCACATCCAAGTGTGATTCATGAACTTTCTCTAACATTTCCTTTCTCATTTTTGTCAGAATAACAACTTGCTCACATTTGAAAAGTACTCCGTCTACTACTCCTAATTCATCTCTAATGTTCCAGTATTCTCAACACTCATGTGGGCAATCTTTTATCTCGACTGGCCATCCCTATAGAGTAAGTGAAACTACTTTTGACAACGTTTTGTCTTTCTGCGTTTCCTGTTTTAACTTTTCAAACTTTTCTGGGAAAATGGGGTTTGTTCCCTGACCAAAAATACTTAAAGGGGTGCTTCTAACCGGCTACCTGCTTTCGGTAAGTAAGCTCTACTCAATGCATCTGCTAACCAGAGTTCTTTCCCTTCGTTGTACTTCTAACTGGTAAGGTTGTAATGCTAGGAGCATTCTTTGGAGTCTGAGTGGTGTTTTGTGAAGAGGCTTTTTGAAAACAACCTTTAACGGTTTGTGATCAATATCTTCTTGAACTACTCTATTACCTACGTAGTCGTTGACATCCAAATGTTATCGCGAGAAGCTCTTTCTCGATTTGGGCATAATTTTGTTGAGTTTGCGTTAACGCTCGCAACGCGCATGCGATCGGTTTTCCGTCTTGTATCAACGCGGCACCTAAGCCTTTTGAACTAGCGTCCACTGACAATGTGAGGGGTTTGTCTGCATCATAAAATACTAACACTGGAGCTGTCGTGAGTAACTCACATAACTTTGTGTAACCTTTCTCATGTCTATCCGTCCATTCCCATTCTACTCCTTTCACTAACAGTTCTCTCAATGGGGCGTTTTGATCAGCTACATCGGGTATGAATATGTGAACGTATGTCAACATGCCTAGAAATATCTGTTTATCAGTCGGCCTTGGCATTTCTAACAATGCCTTGACTTTTCCAGATCTATTTTTAGACCGCTGTCTGTTATTCTATGCCCTAGATAAGCTATCTCTGATTTTGTATGTAGAACCTTGTCTTTGTTCAGTTTCAGATTTTCTTTTCTCGCTATTTCTAGCATTTGCTTTACTCTGCTTTCATGTTCTGGGTCCGTCTGTCCCCAAACCAGTATATCGTCCATTACGATATCTATTCCTACATCTTCAAAAAGTTCTGACATTCTAGCCTGCAAAATTTCTGGAATGCTGTTTATTCCAAATGGAGCTCTCAAAAACCTGTACCTTCTGAAAGGTGTATTAAATGTACAGTATTCTGAACTTTTCTCATCTAAACTCTGTCAAAAAAGAAACGCAACCCCCGTATTTTAGAGATTTTAATATTCAGTTTTAGGACGGCACAACTTTTTTCTTATTGAAGACAGAAGTCAGAAATTTGGCAGAATAATAATCAAGATGGTCATGTTTAAAACTGTCTTTTCAAAAGTCATCTCACAGACACCAGTTGCTCACCAGGGGGCGTCTTCCTCAGTATCTCGTATGACCACCACGAGCTGCAATCACTGCACGGCATCTCCTTGGACAAGAACGGATAAGACGCCGGATTCTCTCCTGGGGAATGGCCCTCCACTCCTCCTGTAACGCAACGGCGAGCTGTTGAAGCGTCTGTGGCGGTGGCTGACGTTGACGCACGTGTCAGAGTATCCCACAGGTATTCAATAGGGTTGAGGTCTGGTGATTTAGAGGGCCACGGCAAGACATTGACGTTGGAATCCTGCAGAAAGTTCATTGTTGCACGTGCAGTATGAGGCCTGGCGTTGTCCTGTTGAAAAAGCTGTGTCTGTCGGTCAATAATCGGGAGAAGGTGAGGCTGTAACACGTGGTTGATGTAACGTTGGGCTGCCGGGTTCCCTGGAATGATCACCAAGTCTGAATTCTGGTTGTACGAGATGGCTCCCCAAACCATAACACTGCCTCCGCCAAATCTGTCCACCTGCCGGACGCAGATGGGCGCAAAGCGTTCATGACGTCTCCTATACACACGCTGTCTTCCGTCGTGACGTGTCAAAACAAAACGGGATTCATGAGCAAACCAGATGCGCCTCCAGTTTTGTAAAGTCCATATCCTTACGTTGTTGCACCACCTGAGTCGTAGGCGTCGATGTAAGGGGCGTAGTACAGGTTCAACAACTGGTCTACAGGCACGTAAACCCGCTTCTTTCAGACGGTTCCTAATCGTTTGAGCCGACACTCTCCTCAAACCTGGTATTGGTGTGGCAGTCACGGTTGGTAGGGCATGCCGATAACGCAGGTGAAGGACCCGGATGTACCGATCTTGAAGTGGGGTCGTGATTCTTGGCCTTCCACTTCTCGGGCGATCGTTGGTCGAATTAAAGTGGTTGTAACGGCTCCAAAGTCGGGATATCGTTGTTTTGTGAACATTTAGGTGTCGTGCAATAGTACCAAAACTTTCTCCGGCTTGAAGACGACCAATGGCGATATTTCGGTCGGCAGCACTCGCAGTCGCGGCATTTTACCGACTGCCTTTCGTCGACGAATGAATGAATAAAATACGAAAGCACATGGGCTTTTATACACCCCCACACTATAACTACCATTGACATGATTTGCATGTGAATGGTTCTGTGTGCGACGTCAACAGGGTCAGTCCATGAGTTGTGACGTCATAAGCAATAAAATACACTTAGGAGAGAAAAGGCAGTTGTTTGGATGGTAATCTTCATTAAAAACTTGTATAATTTCATTACATTTGGCTAAAGTTTAGTTTGGAAGCAATAACTTTGTTCCAACAAATTTTTGATATCCGATATTAGGGGTTGCGTTTCTTTTTTGACAGAGTTTAATTTCACTGGCCAGTAGCCACTTTTGGCGTCAAATTTAGAGAAATATCTACTCCTTGTCAGTTTTGTTGCCACCTTCTGTATGGTATTCATGGGGAAACGAGATCTCTGTATTACTTCATCTAAATCTCTGGGGCCTAAGCATACTCTGAGTTCACCATTGGGTTTGACTACAGTTACTAAACTATTAACCTATTCTGTTATTTTTTTTGTTTATTTATTTTTTTTTGTTACTTTTTTGTGATCACATTAAAGCTTTCCATTCTGTCTAGTTCAGCTTTTAGTTTCTCTTTCAGAGCTAGAGGTACATACCTAGGTGGGTGTATTACTGGAGTAACATTTTCTTTCAAGTGAATTTTGATTTCACCCTGTAAACAACCATGACCATTAAAAACATCATCATATAGCTCTAATAGCTCTTCTTGTGTCATTTTACCTGGCCCTGATTTCTCATGCTGCTCTACTTTGTCTTTCACTTACACTTTCTCTTGTTTTGCTTTTGGTGCACCTTTCTTTTCCCTCGGCACCCTTTAATACTGATTTTTCTCTGTGATTACCGAGTTTTCCCTTTTAATTATCTTTAACTCTTTTTCACAAAGGTTTGCGCTAAAACTGTTGGAGAATTACCTTCTGCAATGTGAAAAGTTATCGGGTGTAGCTCTTGTTTTCGTTCACACACTGTTTTAACTTTACCTACAGTCTTTATGAAATGTCCTTAGTAAGAAACTATACAGTGCAATAAAAGTAAGTTCCCCCCAAAACGTTGTTTGATATTTCCCTTGATGTGAACCAGATCGCAATGAAATTTTGCACACACACTCCCAGTAATCCGGTGGGCGTGTTATATCAAGGATTAACGTGCAAGTGCAGTTGTGCGCTAATGGGCATGCACAAGCTGAAAATCGGTCGATTTTGAAAATTTCACAAAAGCAGTCAACCAGATTTTTCACCGCCAATATCATCAGAGAATTCGTGTTACCAGTCCTGAAATATTCATGCGGGTGGTCATTAAGGATATGACACACACCACAAGAAATTCATGCGGTTAAACATGACCTGCATCGGGTCTGAGCTGGTCAATAAAAGGTTCTAGGACCTGAATCGCCCACATTACTGTCCACAACTCTAGGACAATCAATGTTGCACGTTTTGTGACTGTGGTATACAACACGGGCAGGGCAATTGCAATTGGCCTTTTGCGGGCTAACACCCCTGTAAAAAAGGTTGCACGTCGAATGGGGGTGACACCAAACGCCATTCGAAAATTTCGAGCGAAGGTTCTCCCGCATCAGGAGATGTCAAGGACCTGCCAAGAAGTGGAAGGCCCAGGGCAACCACACAAAGACAAAATCGGTGAATCGTAAACGTCGCACAAAGGACCAGAACGGCATCAGGCAGAAGGGTCTGAGTGTGCCACACATAAAAAGCAATGCCATTTTCGACTCTAGCGCGGATTCAACTTTCTCGTCATGTCACTTAACATCCATTTTGAATTTCAGCACCAGAGGTTCGAGATCATGCTGGTGTCGAGGCGAGACGGTTGAGTGCCCAAACAACCAGGAGAGGTCTAAAAGTTGACGGAGTACGTCCCAGGCGGCTGGTGAAGAAAGCCTTGTTGCTCCGTCGTCATAAGATAGCGCGTCTGTAGCGGGCGATAAATCACGTTCGATTGGACTAGACGGCAATGGGGCAATGTTCTTTTCATCGACGAAACGCGTGTGTCCCCGTCACGTTGACTCTAGGAGACGTGTGTGGCGTCGGCAGGGTGAACAGCACGCAGAGTGCTGCGTGCAGCCAGTAACGGCCTTTGGTGGTGGCAGCGTAATGTTCTGGGCAGGCATCAGTTTGGCACGCAAGACCGATCTGATTCCTATTAAGGGAAACTTGAACGCTGCTGGCTACGTTGCTCACGTTCTCATACCGCATGTTTTGCCCCACTCAGCCGCCGTTGGAGAGGATTTGTCTTCATGGACGAAAATGCGCGTCCACATTGTGCAAGGATTGTGAATGACTTCTTCCAAACTGAAGGCATTGACCGGATCCAGTGCCCCGCGAGTTCTCCAGATCTCCACGCCATCAAACATCTTTGGGATGAGTTGAAACAATCAGTCTGTCGTCGAGTTGGGATGGAGTCCACTTTTGACGATTTGAGATGCCACCTTCAGGAAATCTGTTTGATTCCTTTTACGAAATTTTCAAAATCGACCGATCTTCAGTTTGCGCAAGCCCATTAGCGCACAACTGCACCTGCGCGTTAATCCTTGATGTACAACGTCCGCCGGATTACTGTGGTTGGTGTGTGCAAAATTTCATTGCGATCTGGTACATATCAAGGGAGATATCAAACAACATTTTGGAGGGAATTTACTTTTGTTCCACTGTTTATTCTTTCTTTACTTTTTACCAATTTGCCTGGAGACCCAAGTGACTGGAATTTAGAATTTGGCATCACGTTGGCTTGTGCACCTGTATCAGTTTTGCACATAACAAGCTTGTTGTTGCACAACAGTTCCACCGTCCATTTAGCAGTACTGGTCTCACCATTGTCATTGATCTGGTTATGTGTCACTTTCTGTTTCTTCTCCACAGTGGCGATAAAAAATTGACTATCTTCAAATGTCTCATCGACAGTGTATACCCGTCGTCCTCCTTCCTCGTGATTTTCTTCGCCCTCTGTTTCCATTGTGGCTCTGTCCTCGACCACGCCAACCGCTGTTATATCGTCCTCTGTATTGTCCTCGTCCTGGTGGATTTCTCTGTTTGATTTTGTTCGGACAGCACACAGAAAAATGTCAAAAGTCGGAACACGAATTACACTGTTTTTCTTGCGCTGGACAACGTTTGTTTACATGTAGACGCCCACAGCTGTTACATTTTTTCCTGGTTGGTTCTCATGGCTACCACGTGCACTGGCTGCTCCGGGTGACCTAGTTCTGCAATGTTCATCACTTGCATATGTCTGGCTGTTGTCTCGTATGCACGACAAATGTTTATCGTTTGTAGACAAATTCAAATCTGGCGTTCTCAACAGTCGAAGTTTATCACTTCGGATACCACTGACAATTCTGCTGCTTATAAGCGTGTCTTTTAAGTCACCGAAATTATAATCTTTGGCCATATTTGTTAGCTGAATCAAATATTTATCAAAAGTCATGTGTGGTTCTTGGGCTCCCGTCAAAAAGATGTGGTGATAGTAACTCAAATTCTGTCTTTGTGGTTGACAATACCTTTCAAATTTGTGTATTACTTTTTCATACCTCTCAAGATTTCCATCAACATCTCCCGGTTCATCCCATTTCAGTCCATTGGACACCGTTATCACTTCTTCCCCTGCAACATGTAGGAACGTGGCGATGCGCACTTTATCCGGTTTCTCAGCGATGCCCATTGCAGTCCAATACAGTTCAAACGTCTGCTTAAAACGTTTCCAATTTTCGGCCACATTGCCCTCGAAACTCATCTTCGTCTGTGGGCTAAGTTGGGTCATTGTGGTTACGGCAAATTTCTACCGAAAAACCACTAAATTCTGACACCATAGCATGTATTAGCACCGAACCACGAGGTAGGCGAAGCTGGAGTTGCACACGCGCTCAGCATTTATTACATACAGCGTGCGTAGTGTATCACGCTATCACGACAATCTATGACGTTCACCACACAACTCTCCCTTTGACGGAGAAAGTTATGACAATCTTGAGCTCTTCCGCCTGGGCCCGAGGTAAACACGATAGGCCTTTCTCTTTTATAAAACATAATTTTGTTCTCGATGTAGGCATAGCCCAGAGTATATTCCAGGTGATGTCCAGTATGACATCATACACGTCATTGTCGACTATATACATGTATGTCCTGTGGTGTTGCATATAACTGACACAAGAGGTCGCGTTTTTCCTTTCCGTTCTGATTTTAGGGTAAACCATTCTGAAGTCGAAAGTTACACTTTTGTTTACTCATTTGAGCTTGTTTTCGCCATGATATATACTTAAGTGCTGGCAGGGTGGCCTTTCACCAATCATTTTAAATAAAAGAAAGATAAAATGTAAAGTAAGGTTCATCAGACAGACAACTGAAAACTTATGCGTAAAAATACTTTCATTTATTTTTTGGGATTTTTTTGAAAAGTGTTGAAAGGCATTCAGATGTTTATTACTCTTGGGTAATACGAGTTATTCCAACATTCAGTGTCGGGTTTAGAGTTGGAAACAGTTCCTGGGATGTCAGAGTCCAACAGCTGTAATAGTATGGTGCATAAAGCCCATCTTAGAATCCAAACCGTTTGAACGCATTTAACTCTGTTCAAAAAAATCTAAATAAATGGAAGTATATTTAATGCCAAGTTTTAAATGAAAACTTCGATTTTAGAGGTCTTTTCTACAGCATTAAGAACGCAGTCGTGAGAGAAGCAGCTGTATGTACGGCCATACTAAAGCCATTAAGCAACTGGTATTAAAGTTCACAATAAATGTGTTTTACGAATTTGTCATGTTAAGTTTTAAATACAGAGTTTACAGTGAACTTGTGTTACAAAATTTTCATTTTGTCTTTTACATACAGTTTACAGTTAATGCGCAGTACAAAATTTGTTATTTTACCTTTATACACAAGGTTACAATTAATCTGTTACAAATTTGTCATTTTGTCTTTACATACAGTTTTCAATAAATGTGTTTTACAAAGTGTCATTTTATCTTTTTACGTAAGGTTTACAATAAATGTGTTACAAATTTGTAATTTTGTCTTTACATAGCGCTCACAATACATGTCTTATAAAGGACCCTTGTAACTAGATGGAAAATCGTCCCCATGTCGGTTAGGTTGATTGCCAACCTGCTCACACTGACAGATCATCTGCGAAATGACACAATGGCTTCCCCAGTATGCGGTAGAAGTTGTTATGGAACATGAGTAGCCGAAATAAATAGGCCAAGCTAAAACATTCGCTGCTACATTCAGCATACTGTATGTCGTTAAATGCATAGGACAATATCCTTTTCTGTTCAATGGTGGTATTTGAAACAAGTTTTATCTCACGAATTATTCCGTTAATACATCACAATGCTTTTAATAGAAATTTATTACGAAGCTAAGCTGATAAACACGTGCTCCTTTTCTCAGTTCTGCACTAAAAAAATTCTTCATTAATTGTATTTCATGTTTAAGTAAGTTTCTGCGTAAAAAAATATATATTTCCCACCTAGTTGCAAAGGGGTCCTTTGTCATTTTGTCTTCTTCATGTAGACAGGGGGAGATACGGCTTTACGAAGCACTTCTCGCAAAATAACAATAGGTGCAAGTTACATTTGTTACTTTATGTTCCAAAACACACCCATATAGAACAAAGTGCCTTGCCAGCAGATCTGGTTTTATGGACGTAATTCAAACAAATTCGTTATTTTATCTTTTTGAGTGTACAATACATGTATTTTTACGGATTTGTCATTTTGATTTTCATGTGCAATTTACAATTTATGTGTTTTCTAATTTTGTCATTTTATCTATTTACATAGAGTTAGCAATACATGTGTTACAAATTTGTTATTATGCGTTATATATAGAGTTTACAATAAACGCATTAAGGTGTGCTCAACAGTCAACAGTAGCATGATGGGTTCACTGTTTGATTTCACAAGGACTAGCCATCTGTATTTGAGCTTGTTCAGTACAGCGTGTACGGCCTCTCGCATTCACAACAGCAAGACATCCTTGTCTCATTGACAAGTCGCCTTCAACGAAACGCTGCTTATTGTCGCCAAAGTCTAAAGAATACGCAGAGAGAGAAGAAAGAATATACGATTTCAATGCCCAGAGCCAGGATCGAGCCCACATCTGGTGTGTAACGGCCGTTGAAAGACAGACGTCTTAACTGGCATGCCATGACCGGCTCCCAGGACATGCACTAAACTTAGTACACTCAAAAAATGAATCTGTTCTTATTAACAGAAAGTCTGTTGTTTGAGTGATACTAGAATGTATTCTGTTGGTGCAACAGATTATTTTCTTAAATATAACACACATATTCTATTAATTCCACATAAAGATTTTATTATACAAATAGGATATTATGTTGAATATGAATATGATACAGTATTATGTTATTATAACAGAACAGATTCTCGGTCGCTGTGAGTTCAACTCCAGATCATGCTGGTTTCCTCTCCGGCCGTACGTGGGAAGTTCTGCCAGCAACCTGCGGATGGTCGTGGGTTTCCCCGGGCTCTGCCCGGTTTCAACCCATCATAATGCTGGCCGCCGTCGTATAAGTGAAATATTCTTGAGCACGACGTAAAACACCAATCAAATAAATAAACAAATAGAATAGATTCTAACATCGCTCAGAAAACACACTTCCTGTTAAACTTTACAGATTAATTTTTTGAGTGTAGTGATTCTAATGAGACGGGCGCGTCAAGGACATCTAATAACAGATTCCCTCATAACTTGCTCTTCACTATTCATAATCCTTGCTTCCGTCGCACAAAAAAAAAGATTCCTGAGTACATAGGCGTTAAAGATCAGTTAAATACAAATAAACCTCACATTCCCGTCGCCATGGAATCTGCATGATCTTTAAAGGACAAGAAAATTTAAAATCAATCAAATACCATTGAAAAAAATGAAAAAAATACCATTGTAAAAATTTTTAATATGTACCTCAAGTACCAAAATCCGCTGTGGGCGACTCCATTTTGACTAAGAACTAGTCCTGAAAAAGTCTTCTGTGTTAGGAGGAGAATTGTCCTCGAAAACCGCTGAAGTGCAGTTCGTACATTTCCGGTAGAACTCTTCTTCCCAGAAGGTAGCGAACAGTACAGTTCGTTTTCCGCTTGACAATAGGGAAACCGGAATGTTGGACGTAGGTTCCGAGTTTACACGAACTAGCCGGCAGTTTTAACGACTCTCATTGGCGTAAGCCCAGAGAGGCAACACACCCCCAGCATAAATTACAAGGTGTTAAAGATGGAGGACGCGATGGACTCAGCGATACATGTATATGCCAGCTTTGCCGTATTCAGGCTTTACGTGTACGGCGAGGAAAAATCGCAAAATTATGCAGCAGGCATCATCAGAAAGAAAAAAAATGTGCAGTTTTCAGCCTATAGTGTCATGTTTTAAAGTTTTCTTCTCCTTTAACAACAAATGCATTCAGGCAAAGGTATGCTGACAGTATGTGTTCATTTTATTGTATTCATACGAAAATGTAGGACATCGATTGCTAATAAATTTTTAATATACATGTATGTATAATAATTTAAAAGAACAGGTATACATTAGACATTTTAAGAGTGATATCTGTTTAATGACCTTCCAACAGTGAAACCTCACCAGCTGCTCAAATGGATTATATCACCTGGGAAATCTTATATATAATATTGGCTTAGACTTGTGTAAGGCTCATATCATGAATATATATGGGGAGCATATTGTGAAAATATATATAAATAACATATAAGAAACATAATTGGCATTAGATCACACCCATTTGTGAGATACGCGTCTTACATGACACAGAAGTCGGGAATTCCGAGTATAAGGGTTTGCTTGTGACGTCATTACGATAGGTGAATCATGGCTTGCCAGCCTGGAACGATTCAATCTCGCACTTAAACTTGACGAAGTCGACCTACGCGTAAGCCGTATGTCAAGAAATTTGGTCGTGACCGGCTGTGACCATCTTTATGTGACGGGTCAGTTAGAGTAATCTCCCCTTAGTGACGTTCTTTTACCATGTTGTGTAAGAAAGTTACTATTCCGGCAGACTACAGCGTAAGCAGGTCACATCAGATCAGGTAGCTGAAATAATCACATGAAGATGTCAGAACCTGTGACACGTTAAGTCCTCAGTGAGCAGTTGTGATGCTGTTATAAGTAAGGTTACATACTAATACCAGTCCAGTCAGGTGGTTGTGTTCCCTAGTGGTGTGGTGGTGTACTATAAGCCATGACAGACTCTCAACCTCATAAAGATATAACGGACCAGTAACATTCCCAGGTCACTTGCCTCTTGCCGCTGTTTCACTCATCACAACTGTTTTGACTGTCGGACTGTGATGGCATTGGTTGTCGCTATCTCTGATACAAATAAATGTTGTCAACTCCAAAAGACGTTGTTGGCTCACATGTTCAGTTCAGCCACTGGTGAGTCAGATGAGTAGATCGACTAAAATCAGCGTCCGTTCGTGCCTCCAGATGCTTCCAGTTGCTTGCAGTTGCTAAAACCCCAGTTACTCCCAGTCGCCAAAAACCCAGTTGCTTCCAGTCGCATGGTCGATCTTTGCCCATGCAGCTTACAGCAAGTCCTTTGAAACCCTCTGCAGATATATACAGAAACCTGGCTTTTAGAAGAAAATACATCTAAGAGCAGTTCCTGTGCACCTCCTTTGGCATGCAACAGTCGATAATCCACAAACTGAAGTGATATCAACCATATTTGCGCTGTTTTTAGTGATCATGTTTAAGAGATTTTCAGGCCAAACTTGTAGAAGAAATTTTTACGTCCTTATTTAAGTAACCGATACAGGTATAACCTTTTGTTAGAATTTCGTCAAAACTTTAGAATGAAGGAAATCTATTACATGTTAAACAGTACATTTTGGTAACTGTGTTGTTAGCACTCCTGGACGTAGCTATTCAAATGAGCTATTAATTTAGGAAAATAAGATGGGTCGCATATAATGTGTTATACCCATCATCGAATCATCATCTTCTCAAAAAGCCTATCAGGCTACTGGGCGGTGTAAGCTCATGACTTCGCACAAAACAGGCTGATATGTATGTCTCTACGTCAAAGGCGACGTGGATGCCAACGGCCGCGACTATTGCATCACGTAAATTGAAGGATTCCATTTCAAGTAGCGTTTTGTCTTCGATGCAGTCAACGATAATAAACTGTTGCTTTTCCCAATCCAGGTAGTGTCCATACCTAACCTTTATGGATATCTCTGGCGATGTTGTGCTTAAAAAATCTGGGATGCTAAGGCTTGTGCTGACGCCGTAACCAATTTCGCTCTCACAACGAGACCCAAAGTCCAACTGCGCCCCCCACGGTCGTCTGCCAGGCTTGTCCACGTGGAAACGTCCCGCGCGCACGACGCCTGTCGTATATCTGACGTAACAGTTACGTGGTCCCTTCAGTTTGACATCTGTCTCGAGCTCCCAGTACTGTTTTCCTGAAGTAGGCAGCCCGTCGGCTATGACCTCCGAAGAATCTAGAATGTTAGATGGAAAATGTCCTTCAAACAACACGCCGTCCTCGCTAATGAGAAAGTTATTGTTTGTTGTCTGTGTGAACTGCAAACTCGGCGCTGAAATGAGATGGAGAAGAAAAACAACGACTAAGTTACGTAATCTGGACAATCAACATCTACAGGTAGGCTATATGCAAGACCTAAATCCATACATGACATTGTTTCTGAATAGACCCTGAGGCCAATTTCTCAAAAGTAAACTGAAATGCGATTTTACAGCTTATTTTTAGACACTTGTAATTAAAATTTTGGCCACCTGAAAAAAGCTGTTTTAAGACAAATGTGTCCAAATTTTAAATTTCAGTTCTAAAAAGTAAGCATTGTGAACAGGTTTAGAAGTCAGACATGGCTCTATGGAATCGGTCTCACAGGTACCCGCGCATTAAGTCTTTTGTATATTGTATTCCTGTATAAACCAGGATTCTGCCGTGAACTAAGCATCCCCGAGGCCTAGACCCTTTGTATGGTTTTAATGGAGATAGTGAAGGTATCAATATCGGACAGGAAATACTGCAAACAAATGGCTTGTTGCACAGAGACAAATTCCACACAATATCAAACAAAGAAATACGAACATAGATATTCAATAAATACAAGTGAACAAACTAATACAAACAGTACAACTTGTACACTACAGCCAAATTAATGTAAACAACAACAACAACATTAATCCTCACGGAGATACAGCAGGACTCGCTTCTGGTCCAAATATACGGCAAGTCTTAATGCCCAGAGAGGCTTTATCCGTAAAAAGCTCAAAATCTTACTAAAACGGCGACTCGATTAGCCTCAAGCCTTGGCGAGTCCATATTCAGGGTATTTAACAATCAAATAAATACATGTACAATGCACCACAGACGGGACACAAGCACTTGGAACCGGCCAATAGAGCAAAAAGAAATACGACAATATATGGTGCCCTAGGATAATACAATACTCTTCTAGGGCACTATATGTTGTTAGCACTTTATTTTGCTCTGGTGGTCGGTTCCAAGCGCCTGTGAGATGTGGTCAGGTTGAACTAATATATTAAATGTGATGACAACACAGCATTTGAGTGCTCCATAAGTGAATTGCCACTAACAACACTGCACTGTTTTTTACCGCCTTGTGTGCTCAACCTATGGTGCTCTGTATTTTGCCAGTATTTACATGTTACATGACGTGTTACGGCTTACGATGATATTGTCGCGCTCATTGGTCACGGGGATAATAGGCTAGCTCAGTAAAACCAAGGTAGTGTGAATTCAAAATGGCGAATATTTTTTTCGCTAGCAGCTATTTGGATCCAAACTCTAGTAATCGTGGGTTCTATTCCACTGAATCGGCGCCTACAGTTTGCTCACGTCAACTGTACATCGCGGCCCGCCAGATCTACAACGATTTAAGCTTTCTCAGAGTTGTATACACGTAAATGTTAAAAGTAAAAATTGGTGGAATTAAAACTTTGATCCTTTTCACTTTCCTTAGATTTTCGATTCATTTAACTAGCACCGGCGAAACAAGCGTCTTGATTTAAAACCCGCATTAGAAGCTGGAGAATGTCGCAGTGACCCAGCGCTTGAAACATCTCAGCCAGCTAGACATCCCATTGCAACCCCACACACCCCTCTCACCCCACCCCTTCGAAAATGTGGTTGCTTTCTCTTACTTAATTTAGTTCACAAGTATCAGCATTGTCGCACGCCAAGTGTTCTGCTTGATAGTTCTTCTGGGAGTTTCCAGAAATACAACCATAAGGGAAGTTTTGAATAAAAAGTAAAAGACAACCACCATTCTTAAAAAGTCCCCCCTCCCTCCACTAACCCGCCCCCTCCCCCCTCCTTTTTTGTCGATGACTTACTGGAAATTTCTCCCAAGTTTAGACGATTTGCCGGCCATGTTGGTTGCCCTTGAAAACAGGCCATCCTCTCCTGTCCTTGAGTTTGTCTCTCTGAAATAACGGTTTTCGAGCCAACCCTGAAAGAAAAGGTAGAGTTTTGTTAATTTCTGGATTGAAAGAGAATAAAAAATAAACTATACTCTGCTAACTTCTCCCGACTAAATAGCGAATGATAATGACGATTTCTTTTGATGGCGGTTCCATTTTAGCGAATGATATATACAGACACTTAATGGCCATGCACTGAGAAACCATTAATTCAAATATCCTCATTTTAAATGATTAATTCGCCGAAAACAGCAACATTTTTTATTATATTTTTTTTAATTTTAAGAAGAGAAAATAAAGAAATGTGCCTCTCATATTTCTATTTTTTTGCGAAAGACGTACCGTATAAGTCAGGTGTTCAAATTGAAGCGAGACCGGCTGGATATTGGACAAACAAGCTTTGGTTGGCGGTATTACAAGATCTGAGATCACCTGGAAACGTACACACTTTCATGCTCATTTGTCAGGCTGCGGATGGTCGTGGGTTTCCCCCGGGCTCTGCCCGGTTTCCTCCCACCATAATGCTGGCCGCCGTCGTATAAGTGAAATATTCTTGAGTACGGCGTAAAACACCAATCAAATAAATAAATAAATAAATCGTTGCTCCGAAAAAAATGGTATAACTGGCCTATGTTACTGGTTCACAGGCCTATATGTAATGTGGGGGTCTCCGTGGCTTAGTTGGTTAGCGCGCTAGCGCAGGGTAATGACCCAGCAGTCTCTCACCAATGCGATACTGATACTGGATGACACTGGCTTCGTCTCCGGCCGTACGTGGGATGGTCTCTCAGCAACCTGCGGATGGTCGAGGGTTTCTCCCAGGCTGTGCCCGGTTTCCACCCACCATAATGCTGGCTGCCGTCGTATAAGTGAAATATTCCTGAGTTCTTCAGCTTTCTTCAACACGTCAGTTCAGATGTGCACCACATCGACATGCTCTACATATTATATATAGGTCTATATCGTAACATGTACTATGTATTGTGGGGGATATTTTCTGGATACAACTCTTGCGAACTTACATGTTACATAATACATGCTACGATATAGGCCTATATATAATATGTAGAGCATGTCGGTGTGATGTACATCTGAAATGACGTTGAAGAAAGCTGGACACTTTACATACAGGCCTGTAAACCAGTGACAAACACCAGTTATACCATGCACTCATGCACTCGATTTGCATATATATATATATATATATATATAAATCTTTTTTAATTGTGGAGTTTTACATTATATCCCGCCTGCATTGTTTCACGCTGTTACAAGAGGAACAAATATACATGTGTATAGATGTATATATAAATGAAAACAGTGATATTGTCACTATAGCGGGCTACCGAATGTTAAAAAACACAGCTGTAATACGCTTTTAGTATTCTCCTTAGGCAGAGGGCCGCAGCCGTAGGTTAGTACGGTCTGTCGTGTAGAGATACGGTGTCAACTGCAGGCAAGAATGATTTCAAATGGTGACATGATCTCAGAGACATTTAACACGCAGCATGACTCAGTATATAAATAAAGAGAAAATTACTAAGACATCACCTGCTGTAAGATAACAGCAAAATTATGTACAATAAGTTTGGCGTCAGAAAAAAGTCAGTGTAACTCCGGGTATTAATTTAAGGCCATTGCCAGGTGCCAGACGAATCTACTATCTTTCAGCCACAGTCGAAAGAGCGAGAACTAAATTCGAACAAACCTAGTCTGTTGTAAAATTAAATTTAAAAATGTTTTTACCAGATTCCAGGAAATCTGGTCCAAAGCTCACCTGTTCGGTCCAACAAATGTCTGTATCTACCAAGTTATCCAATGTGTGATCGGCAAAGGGCCAAATGTGATAAATGAAACCGAAAGTATTTCTCATCAGCCACTATACCATACCAGGGCGCCCCCTGGTGTCAGAATCGGGAATTTTGGGCATCAGATGATAGCCGGTATGAAGTGTCAATAATGTACCAAGTATGATATCTGTATGTGCAGTTTTAATGGAGATATAGCCTAATATATAATTTGTAGAAATAATGATCTATCGCGGTTGAATAGCTAACCGCTAACTGCAAACCGCAGTCTAACTTCATTCACGTAGTTTATAAGGGCTTCTGCAACATGGCTACTCAAAGTGAACTCTCAGTCAGTGACATATCCCCAGTGCTGAACTTCAACTTCTCAGCTTTCGAAACTTTATAGAATTTTTTACATATTTTTCTGTGACCCTGTATCATCTTTTCTATGTTTTGTAGTGGCAGACTTAGTGTTCAGTTTAAGACCTCATAAAATCGGACGAGCGAAAACATATTGGCCAAGAGTTAGTGCTTCGATCGAATGGACGCTGTTTAAATCCCTCAGTCAGCGAGGACCGTGCCTCGTTGTTAGCAGAATTACCTTCAAATATTAATTAATTAATAACTGTAGTAGTATATGTAGGGCTGGTTCTGACGCAGCATTTCGTTCACAATCACCTCAAAACTTATGTAGACAGACGGGCTCCGATGTACGTTCACAATCACCTCAAAACTTATGTAGACAGACGGGCTCCGACGTACACAGCTAATTGCCACAAAAACTTATGTAGACAGACGGGCTCCGATGTACGTACACAATCGCCCAAAAAACTTATGTAGACAGACGGGCTCCGACGTACACAGCTAATTGCCACAAAAACTTATGTGGACAGACGGGCTCCGACGTACACAGCTAATTGCCACAATAACTTATGTAGACAGACGGGTTCCGATGTACGTACACAATCGCCCAAAAAACTTATGTAGACAGACGGGCTCCGACGTACACAGCTAATTGCCACAAAAACTTATGTGGACAGACGGGCTCCGATGTACGTACACAATTGCCCAAAAAACTTATGTAGACAGGCGGGCTCCGACGTACATAACTAATTGCCACAAAAACTTCTGTAGACAGACGGGCTCCGACGTACACAGCTAATTGCCACAAAAACTTATGTGGACAGACGGGCTCCGATGTACGTACACAATCGCCCAAAAAACTTATGTAGACAGGCGGGCTCCGACGTACATAACTAATTGCCACAAAAACTTATGTAGACAGACGGGCTCCGACGTACATAACTAATTGCCACAAAAACTTATGTAGACAGGCGGGCAAACTTACCGGTTCACGTTCCGTGGGCAGAAGTTAGAACGGCTCCCGGCGCCAGGGGTAGATGTACAAGCAGAACCCAAAAGCATGGAGCCCGCTCCGCACCCCTGGTGGGCCCCCATACTCGGCTCTCCAATTGAAGACGGGTATATCTAAAGTATACACAGCACGATGCTGAAGGAATACAATACATGTCAGTGGTTGCTTCTCCGTTCTACGGAGCTCTGGGGAAAGAGCTGTCTAGGGGAGCACTGCAGGATTCACTTAGCCAAACTTCGGAAAGATTCATGCATCCAGCCCTGCCATAAATGTGGGGTCGGAGTCACCAGCAGATATGCAGTATGCTTCCCGTGTGGATATCGCAGTGCATGCCGAGGGGGGAGTGGGGGGAGGGGAGGAGAAGAGGCGGGATAGAACGATACTGGCACAGGAGAGTGGCCAGCTTGGCCAGAATATCCGTTTAGAGGGTGGAAGATAATGGGTATATCCATATAGTTCGATGGATGATAAAACGGTAAGAAAGCTATCCAGCTCTCCACGCCAGATAAAAACGCAAGTGGCTGACGGACGAGGAGTTCGATGGATACATGAATGACATCCTGTCTGAGCCAGACCTGGTCTTGGTGCGGACCCCTGGGCGGTAGGGAACTACCTCAGGGCATGGCAGATGGTTGAGCTAGAAGGTACCAGAACAGACCCAAGAGCCTTCTGGGAAGAAGTATGCCCTCAGGTCAGGGCAAAGCTTGAGGAAGGGATCATAGCACTCAACGGGGTTCCAAGTCCCAACTGGGTCTCAGGGTCCAGTTGCGAAAGGACAACCCTGACGGCATGGAAGAGTATACCAACCCAGTAGTCAGGTAGTAAGCAGGAGGGCCTCTTCAAGGCCCGAAACTTAGACGGTGCTCTAGACAAGGTCTTCCCAAAATCTCAGACACTAGAAATATAAGCGTCAAGTCCGATATTCATATACCATTCGTAGTCCGTAAAGGGCGTTCCAAGTCGAAAATCGCAAGATCCATTTCCAAAACAACGTTTAACACTAACTCCCAAAGACGAAAGTATGTAAGAAATTATACAAATAAGAAATAAAGCCGGTAACACACAAGAGAGAAGTGGTCATCAGTTTTCAATGATGACAGAAGAGCACGAGGCCTGTAGATACTGCTACGTTGGCGCGTCGTGGTGTACACACAAAACACCCCGTGGAATACAGAGGCCCGAAAGCGATCTCCTCGGAGCGGGAGATTCAAACTGAGCTGGCCAGCCCCCAAGCCATGAGGATGACCCTTCAGGATTGGCAGGTCAACAACAGTGCCACAACCTGCCATGCTTGTGAGAAACCTCTAGGTGGTGACTGTGTTAGCGACCACTGTCATGTCACCGGCAAGTACAGACGTACGGACCATAACAGATGCAACCTAAAGCTGCGGTTGAGTCTTAAGACGACTACTATTCCGGTGATCTTCCACCATCTGCGGGGATACGACTCTCACCTGCTAATGCAGGCCATAACGAAGGTGGCGGGCAAGATGTCTGTCATCCCCCACATCACGGAAAAGTACATCTTTTTCTCCCTCGGACAGCTGCGGCTCATCGACAGGGCCCAGTTCCTGCTAGCCTCACTCGACAGGCTAGTGGTGGCCAACAAGATTACGGCTAAGTATAAGCCCATGTGGGAAAGGCGGGAGCTGTTCTTGCGCAAGTGAGTGTACGCCTATGAGCACATGGACTCCTGGGAGCGCTTCGAAGAACAACAGCTCCCGCCCAGGGAAGCCTTCTACAGCAAGCTTTCTGACCAGCACACATGTGGAGGTGACTACGCCCATGCCTACAAGATCTCGGAGACAAAAGCTGAGGAGACTATTATGACATCTACAATCGCATAGACGTCCGTCTCCTGGCAGATGTCTTTGAGACCTTCCGGAAGATCTGTATGCAGCACTACGGCCTGGATCCCGCCCACTGCTACACTTCCCCAGGCCTCTCATGGGACGCCTTGCACAAAAGGACAGCCGTAAAGCTGGAGCTGCTCACAGACTACGACCAGCACCTCTTCATAGAAAAAAGAATGCGCGGTGGAATCTTCATGGTTTCGAGATGCCATGAGGCAGCCAACAATCGGTGGGTACAAGGATACGACCCTGATCGCCCGAACAGCCAAATCCTCTACCTGGACGCCATCAACCTATACGAATGGGCTATGAGCCAACTTCTCCCAACGGGCGGATTCGAGTGGGTAGATGACTCACTTGTGCAGCGTCTCGGAGAGACAATTGACAGCCATCAAATTGACAGCCCTGAGGGCTACATCCTCGAGGTCGACCTGGAGTACCCCGACAACCTACATAACGCCCACAACTCCTAGCTCCAGAGCGCATGGTGGTCCAGAAGGAGTGGAGGTCAGAGTATGAACACAATCTCCTTGGCGCCGGGGCGGTGCCTACCGAGGTTGAGAAGCTGGCACCCAACCTCCGCAACAAGGAACCCTATGTGCTCCACTACCACAACCTACAGCTGTATCTGTCTCTTGGAATGCGGCTGACACAGGTTCACTTTCTCGCCGCAGCACCAGCCTTCCCAGCGACAACTTTCTTGGGATCTTTGACACGACTAACACTTGCGCTTGTTTGTTTCTCGTTATTGCTCCCCGCTGTCAGCCTGACCTCCACTGGCTGCGTTTCGTTTGGCATTGGTGTCGGCGCCTCTGTGGAATTCATCTTTTCGGATTCGGGCGTGCGTGTGAGCAATGTCTAGCAGTGGTTAGCGCCATGGTCATCGGGACTAAGTACATACCATAGCTGTGATATATCTGGAAAGCCGCGCTGCTGAGTGCGTGTGCAATAAATGGGTTCTCCACGCAACAACTGGCATGCCCCACGCGCTTTCCACTGCCATGCAGCTGGTAGTCGTCTGTTGTCCTTAAGTTCAACCACAGAGCATACTTAGACTTGAGCAATTCTCCCAACGGCACATCTGCTAGGCCTAGATGTGTTACGACCCTAGCCACCTCTGGGTCCCGCTTCTTGATAGGTTGGCTGACAAAGAACTTCCGAGTCTCTTCCCACTGCTGATATGCGTGCACTCCTTGGCTGCAAAGCTGATTGGGGATGCCTTTTATCGTAACCTCTACTTTAGTGATCTGAGGGTTGTAGATGAACTCAGGCTTCTTCTTCCACGGCGCTCCGGCTGCTTCAGCCTCAAACAGCATCAAGACCCCCTTCATCGATTTAACTGGCACAATGAGGTTTATGTTCCAGTGTGTGTCCGATACAAGTTTGCGGTGCCGGAGAACGCGATCATATAGTATGACGAGCCTCCCAAAATGGTTGCGGGTCTGTATAACCAATTTCGGTGACAATATCGAACTCCAGACGGATGTTTTCGACAATGTAGCTGGCGCCGGCATTATCTGTCGCCTTCATGACCCAGCTGTAGTCGTTGAACGTCAATTCGTACTTTAACCGGTCGGCAAAGGCGCCCTGAAAGAAATATAAGCGTCAAGTCCGACATTCATATACCATTCGTAGTCCGTAAAGGGCGTTCTAAGTCGATAATCGCAAGATCCATTTCCAATACAAGGTTTAACACTAACTCCCAAAGACAAAGGTATGTAAGAAATTATACAAATAAGAAATAAAGCCAGTAACACACAAGAGAGAAACGATCATCAGTTTTCAATGATGGCGGGCAGACAATGAATATCCCAGGCATGAATTCCATATCAAAGTTCAAATTCGTACTCCGTGAATGAGTTCCATGTCAAATAACAATTAAACAAGTATCTCAGTCGCGCTTTAATTGCAACTTTTCGTAAAGGCATCATGCTGATGTAATTAGCATGGCTACCTTTACGGCCCCTAGCCCCAGGTTAAGCGGTATTAGATACAGTTTGAAAATGACGAGCGTTACAGACCCTTACCGATCAGATTGAAAGGCATATGGCTCTCCAGAAGCTCGAAATCCACCGGAATGTAGTACCGGTTGCCATATACGCTCGAGATGGCTTTGTCTCCAACATCATCATTATCCACCTCTCCGGTTTCGACGCTGTCTTTGAGCATGTTGGGATTACCGATGCCTTGGTAAGCCACATTCTGGCGTTCATTTTTGGTCAACCACATATCACTGGAACATATCGAAGTTGTCGATGGACATTACTTCATTCCCGCTAATTTTAATCACCTGCCCTACCTGATGTCGATACGACTTCACAACGGAACACAACAAAACCACCAACAGGACAAGTGTAGCGAACTTATTAAAGCGGCCGCGGATGATTACTACAACGCATACCCCTGCCTTGGGGCGGGATTACACAAAATTTGGGATCGATCGAGGAGGACAACTGCGCCTCCTGGCCTATCCAAGCCTGGAGTTTGTCAGCAGACGGACTGGTAAGCCTTTGGCATTCTCCACAATAGCCGGCCAGCGTGGTGGTATTTACGTTATTAGGGATGATCCTGGCTTTGTCGACTGGACGCGCCCTAAAGAAAAGCCATCCTTACCAAAAGCAGCAGCCACAGCCCTGCAGACAAAGGCGGATGAGCTGGGTGACGCGGCCGCCAGGTAGACACCCTTGAGCAGAAGGATTTGGGCCAGGCATCGAAAGATGCCTCCGATTCTGTCCAGAAAATGGAAACAAGCCTGACAGACAGCGGCATCGAGCGGGCTCTTGAAACGATGGACGACTCACCGATCAGACTTCGAGAAATACGGGGGCTGGACAAGGCGCTGCAGACTATCCGAGGCGAACTCACGAATAACCTCTCCAAGCTGTCAAGGCTGGACGAAGACATTGCTCGGCAAAAACAGAAACTGGGGTGGGGGTGGGGGATGAAAGGGGGGGGGGATCTCTAGAGGCGAATTAGGGTGGGTGGGGTTGGGGGGGGGGGGGGTCGAATATAATTCTACCGGCGCCGTGTCGCGGAACGGTTACGTTATCTCCAGAATGAGAGGGCGGTCCGCCTCGAGGCAGCCTCTTCGACGCGCAAAACTCTGCGGTCCCAAATCAACCGTATCAGGGAGACAATCAATCGCATCCTGCCAAGTACATGTCCGGAAGAGAATATCGGTAAAGACGTGACTGTCGTAAAATTACTTAAGAGAGAATCTATTAAAGTCGAGACGACGTTAGACAATGTCCAGGCCGCTGCGGCACAATCGGTGCAGATGAGCCGAATAAATCTAGAGCATGGCATTCAGTTGAAACGGGTAAGAATAAGAACTAGCCTCATGTCAGAACTAGAATTAAACATTGCACTTGTGTCCGCATAAAGATGGCGCAACCTCGCAAATTACTGACTAATTGACAATAATTGCCGCACCCATAGCTACAGCTAGATATAGGACTTTGAGCGGTTGACTGTATATATCAGCGCTGTGTGTGTATAACAACACACTCACCTTGCCTGATCTGAATAACGGTATCTCGCACAGCCACGACTTGCAAGGTTAGTGGGCCGCGGTGACACACTATACAGCATTAGCTGGGAGATCGCCGAAAAAAACCCGTTTGGGGCTTTGATAGGGAGTTGCAGGATTACGCTAATTATTTATGTACACCAACACGCTCCGGCGTACATGATTGTTTATGTAGGCAGACATGCTCCGGCATTGCCCCAAGTTTATGTACGTGTTGCCGTGAAGACTGAACATTGGTTGGGGACCCGCCGGGCCGGCGAGGGCGGTGGGCCGTCCCGGGGGATCTCTAGAGGCGAGTTAGCTACGTACGTGAAAGGCCTTATATATCCTTTCCGCCACTGAACAGGGACTGGGGGTGCCGCTTGTACATCTACACTTGTCTCTGGGAGCCGTTCTGGCTTCTGCCCACGGGGCATGAACCGGTAAGCCTGTCCACTTGAGTTTTTTTGGGCGATTGTGTACGTACGTTGGAGCCCGTCTGTCTACATAAGTTTTTGTGGCAATTAGTTATGTACGTCGGAGCCCGTCTGTCTACATAAGTTTTTGTGGCAATTAATTGTGTACGTCGGAGCCCGTCTGTCTACATAAGTTTTTGTGGCAATTAGTTATGTACGTCGGAGCTCGTCAGTCTACATAAGTTTTTGTGGCAATTAGTTATGTACGTCGGAGCCCGTCTGTCAACATACGTTTTGCGGTGATTGTGTATGTACGTGAAGGAAATGCTGTGCCAGAACCCGCTTTACATACACTACTACCGTGGTAAACTCATGGCTCGTGTAATTACGCTTTTCACAATCATTTCTCACACATAAGTACAGGTATATAAGAAACGCACGTGATTTTACTCTGCACAGCCTTTCTTTATTACTTATATAGCCTGCCACATTTATTTGTTTGTTTATTTTACCGGTTTTTAACACCGTGCTCAAGAATTTTCATCTATTTGACCATGGTTAGGTTCATTGCTGAAGGAGAAAACCAGAAGAAACGGAGAAACTTGCCACTTAGCTCGCCAATTACAAGTATACCTGACAAATATCCTTACGTGCAGTCGGAGTCAAACTACCGAGAGCTGGATTACAACACAACTATACCGCCTGTTGTAAACTTAAATCTAAATATGTTTTACCTGATTTCAGGAAAATTCGTCCAAATCTCACCCTTCGTTCCAAAGAGTGTTTACATATCTGTCATGTTATTCGATGTCTGCTACGTTAATAGTCAAAGGTGAGAAATGAAAGTGAAAGCATTTCCTAACAGTCAGTGCTCAGAAATGATACGAACACGTCTACCACTCTAGTCTCTATAGACGGATCGCTGCGGGGTCTCAGGGGTGAAAAGCATGGGGTTTCAACCCTCCCTTTGAAGCACAAACTTACAATTCCGAGCTCTTCTGCCTGGGCCCACGGTAAACAGAATAGGCCTTTCTCTTTTATAAAACATAATTTTATTCTCGATGTAGGCATAGCCCAGGGTACTTTCCACGTGATGTCCAGGATGATATCATACCCGTCATTATCGACTATATGCATGTGGATTTCGGCAGTTTGATCGGAGTCAGTATATTTGAATTACTTCCCAGCTTCACTGAATGACAATACTGTAATTAGACACTTAACATACAGGTGATTTTTTAATTGTAACTCAACGCTGTGGTGTTGCATATAGCTGACGTAGGAAAGCTAAAATATGAAGTAAGGTTCATCAGATATGCAACTGGAGATTATGCGTAAAAATACTTTCATATAGTTTTTTTTAAGATTTTTTTTTAAGAAGGAATTCAGAAGTTTAAATTGTATGGTGAGCTTTACGAGCCATTCTGAAAGTATCCAAGTGAAATATTCTTTAGTACGGCGTAAAACACCAATCAAATAAATAAATAAAATATATGTAATGTGTCCAGCTTTCTTCAACACGTCAGTTCAGTTGTGCACCACATCGACATGCTCTACATATTATATATAGGCCTATATCGTAACATGTATTGTGTATTGTAAGGATCTTTTCTGGATACAACTCTTGCGAACTTACATGTTACATAATACATGTTATTAGAAGCTTACGACAAACGTGTAACAAATTTTTTATTCTGTCGTGTACACATGTAGACCCCAGGAGAAATATCTTTGACAAATTGCCATGCTGTCTGTTATGAAACGTTTGGAAGAACTATGTTTTCCAAATTTATAATTCATTTTTTTAAATTATAGAAGACATAGGTGTGTCATATTTATTATCCAGTCTTTAATGGAAATTACACAGATTTGTCATCACGTCTTTTATAGAGGTTACGCAATATTGTCATCACGTCTTTCATAGAGGTTATACAATATTGTCATCATGTCTTTTATAGAAGTTACAAAAATTTGTCATCACGTCTCCTATAGAGGTTACACATTATTGTCATCACGTCTTTTATAGAGGTTACACAATATTGTCATTACGTCTGTTATAGAGGTTACACAAATTTGTCATCACGTCTCTTATAGAGGTTACACAATATTGTCATCACGTCTCTTATAGAGGTTACACAATATTGTCATCACTTCTTTTATAGAGGTTACACAATATTGTCATCACGCCTCTTATAGAGGTTACACAATATTGTTATAGAGGTTACACAATATTGTCATCACGTCTTTTAGACGTTACACAATAGTCATCACGTCTTTTATATAGGTTACACAATATTGTCATCACTTCTTTCATAGAGGTTACACAAATCTTATCTTATTCAAGACATCATGAAACCGAACAAATGAAACCATATTGGTCAAGCTTTGCCTCTTCGAATTAACTGTCGTTGTCAGTACTGTGGCATACACATCTAGTGTAGTACAAGTGTCGTAAAGCATACCTGATGATAACCCTGGCAGACCAATGACTCATGCATTTGAAAAATACGCGCTTAAGATATTTTCCCACAATTAAGTGTATAAGATTCATGCATGATTCCACTTCCCAAAGCTTATCTTTATTACCTAGCTGTTATATTTATTTTTAAAATTTATTAATTAATCAATTAATTCATTCATTTATTTACTTACTGGTTATTGTTTAACACCGCGCTCACTTCTCACTTGTATGCCTGCGTTCGGCTTTATGGACGGAGGAAACCAGAGTGGCCCCTGGAGCAAATTAACTAGTAAAGGCCATTGCCAGGTGCCAGACGAATCTACTATCTTTCAGCCACATTCGAAAGAGCGAGAACTAAATTCGAACAAACCTAGTCTGTTGTAAAATTAAATTTAAAAATGTTTTTACCAGATTCCAGGAGATTTGGTCCAAAGCTCACCTGTTCGGTCCAACAAATGTCTGTATCTGCCAAGTCATCCAATGTGTGATCCAATGTTTGGGCGTTACCTATAGAGCTGTGACCGGTAATGACGAGAATAGGACTTTCTGAACCAAAACATTCATTTGCCCAGAGTGTATATGTTCTATGTGAAACCCAATATGGCATCAGACAAGTCCTGTATATACATAGTCAGCTAGTCTGTCTAAACCAGACCGTCCTAACCTACCAGTACCCTAGTTAGTTGAGTAGACTTACGGCTAAGCTCATCTTCATAAGGAGAGTAACAATCGGCCATGACATGTGTGATGCTATTTTAAGCAAACTCTTCATTTATACATGCACAGAGGTGGTCGGTGTTCGAATTGTGCACAGTTACTTGATTCCACATTTGGTAACGCGGCTGCATGGCAACAATTAAATATTGAAAACATGTTTAAATCATGTTAATACTATTTTACAAAAAAACTGTATTTAATGTCAGTTTTGACATTTAGGTCAGTTTTGTGATTTAAACTAATTTTAAGTGCTGCAGCGTCTGAATTCCTATTCCGTCTTGGCTTTTGGATCTAATCATTCAAGTGTTCTGTTTACTCGTTTCAACATGTTTGCGCAGCGATATGGCTTATATCAGGTATGACATACCGCGCGCGCTCGTGTAATACGATTCCAGGGCTGATATATATATGTAGTACACAATATGACAAATTCGAAACACACTATTATTGTAAACTCTATGTAAAATACAAAATGACAAATTTGTTAAACATTTTTTGATGTTATAATAACAGAATACTATGTTCAATCTGGGACTTCTGTTAGTGAAAATGTCAAAAAGTTTGAAAAAATACTTATTCAGATACAGCTTTTTTATGCTGTTAGTGGTGCATCATTGTACAGACAGACGAAACAACAATAAGTTGTGATATAGGTGATACATTTAATATGCGAGAAAATAGAAAAAATGGGAAGAAGAAACCAGGCATAATATGACTGCTAGAAAACCAGACACACAATAATAAGTTTACCTCCATCACATTACCAGATACAAACAAGCCGATTTCATCGCACCAATAAGCCGAAGCTGTGCAACAGAAATAGCGTACATTCAGTTTGGCGAATCAAGCCTATGTACAATCTATAGTCTTTGGATTCGATCATATCAAACAGTACAAAGCACATAGTAAATATCCCCTCACCTTATCAGCTATAATACCTTCAGTTCAGGTTTAATATGATTGGTTGAAATCAAAAACAAGAAAATATACCTCTGGACAGGTATCTGTGCTCAAACATTTGTTGTTGTTGTTGTGGTCATACCCTTAAAGCGTTATTTTATGCAAAAGATGCTTTCGTCATAAATTTTCACCCAGTAAAACAAAAGTAGTACATTTACACAAACTGTATACTTCTACCTTAACACCGGTACGTGTACATTTACATATACACAACAGTCTCGTATATGTACACTCAGATTCATGCAAATGAAGAAATAGACAGGTAACGAGAACACGAATAAATGTACTGATTCCACGTCATCTTAGAAATAAATGTACTGGTTCCATGTCATCTTAGTAACAAATGTATTGGTTCCACGTCACCTTAGTAACAAATGTACTGGTTCCACGTCATCTTAGTAACAAATGTTCTGGTTCCGCGTCATCTTAGTAACAAATGTACTGGTTCCATGTCATCTTAGTAATTCAAAACAGAAGTTGAGCATCACCAGTCAGCCAGTTTAAACCATACCTGAACAAATTTTTACCTATTTTTGAATGAGTATGATAAAACAGAAGTATATCTCTCTGAAATTTTTAATTAGTAAATTGTCTTATGTCCATAAAACCGAAAGAGAAAAACAACAGTATTGTGGCAGAAGCCCCCCCCCCCCCCCCCCCCAAAACCCCTTAAGTTTACATTTGGTTATGTTTACTTTAGTTTTGACTGATTTATTTCTTTCTTTATTTATATGATTAGTGTTTTAAGGCGTACTCAAGAATACTTCGCTTTTGAGTCACCGCTTCTTGTAATACGATATGTTTTGTGATACAGGTAATTAAGAAAAGTGACAAAATCATTGATATGAAATGATTGCTACAATCAATATAACCCTAGTGTAAATTATAAATGGAGAAAAATAGAAGAGAAATATCTAACACATGCACAAATGAGGCAACTGGACGGATTTACAACTGGAAAAAGAGACTAACTTAAAACAAAAACAAAAACTAACTTACACATGTGTACACACATACTGATGACTTTGGAGAATCTTTCTTTATGGCAACGATAGATTTGTCAAATGACATTGAAATTAAAAATGAAATAGACATTATTTGATCACCTGAGACAACTGCTACATCTTCATGTCACGTACGAACATGTCATGCAATGGCAATGAAACCCTGCAAAAAGTTTTCCATTCAATAAACATCCCTAGCAGTAACACAGTAACAAAAGGACACAGAAATACACAAACTAGGTACAGCACTGTCGCACTTTTAATACACGTAAGATGACAACCGATAAACTTTAAAACCACTCCGTACAACTCACCACATCTACTAGTACATCACAATACAATACCAGTGCTAGACAAAAGTTTTTGATACACCAGGAAAAAGGCAGCACTGTGATACTATAATGGAGGACACCAGGACGGAATTGATCACGTGTGACAAAATTAATAGGTACACTTCCCAACAGGTCACCTGTACTAACTACCTCGGGTCTAGATCCTTGAATATGGCCCTGTCCTTACCTTAAGAAAATAAATCCAGTAGGCCCAGCGAATCTTTAATTTTTACATTTTTTATTAGCCTTATTTTGGAGAAAAAAAAAAGGATGTTTGATATTTAGAGAAAAACATGGAAGATATCTCATTTTCTTCTTGTGTCTTTACGGTTGCAGTCAGGTGTTGTACCTAACCCTGTAATAACCTCCACTTTCTAGATATAAAATCCAACACTGTTTGGGTTTATCTTAATCGGTAATATGATCCTGACACTTTGAGCAATCCACCCAATACCTCTGCCAGAAACAGACCACTGTGGATGAAAACAATGGGGAAGGAAGGGGAAGGAAGGGAATGGGGTGGCCTGAGGGTCAGGATAGGGTAAGAGTATTTACCCACGATCAAAAATAAGTCTCCACAGATTGAATCAGACAGAGGACTTATTTTATCACTGATGAATCATCAAAACGCCATTCAAACTTTAGAAATTAACATCACAAATTGACCAATGAGTTCAAATTATGACTTTCTCGCCTCATTAGGTCTGTAGTTTACAAAGAGAATGAAAAGGCGTGTGCATGAGCTATCATGACAAACCATTCCTTTAGCCACTGCACTGTCTGGGTAGTCAAAGGTGTGCAAATACTGCAAGGCTGCGTTGTGAAATAAGGAACCACAGTGGTGACATCTGGTGGAAAGGGGAAAGTACTCATGCTTTAACGTTCCTCAAATGGTTTCTGGTTAAAACATTGAACATGAATTTTGGAACATTACAAGTCTTGTTTTCAGGCTGTGACCGTTTGGCAGCTATTGGAGTCATCATAAAAGTCTAGAATCAAAAGTGAAGGAATTTAAAAAAAAGATTCATAGAATGTGTGTTTAAAGCTACATTTACTGGTTGCCAGTAGTCTTCTGTGATCAGACCTCCATAAAGCTGTCAAAACCCTTGTGCGATGTTTCCACTATTAAGTCCCCCGATACACAGTATTGATCATCGCTCCATGGGTGAAAACTCAACTGTGCACAAAGTGTGCTCCTAGTGTTCCCCAATCTAGCCTGAAGGCACCAATGCAAACAGAGATACAATGGAATGCAGTTACATAAAACAGATCCTCTGTATTAAGGTATCTTGCACGGAACAGCAGGTGATAAAATAACTAGGAGCTAAATGGGCAAAATGCTGATTTTTGCAGAAACCCTAAGTTTAGAGTAGTACAGGATATAGAAACCATCACATTTGAAGGCACATTCTGATTACTTTTCGGAAACGAATTTCTCAGCTAAAAGCCATATTTTAACATTTTTTTTAATGGTAAGATCTTATTCAAGGCCTATCTCACCTACTTGTAGGTTAAATTCACTTTGCTTTCACATCCAGTAACATCACATAGTTACGTAACCAAAGAGTATAGTGATGACAGATTCAGAGCACCTATGTCTGTGTGTCTGTGTGTCTGTCTGTGTGTGTGTCTGTCTGTCTGTCTGTATGTATGTATGTATGTATGTATACATGCTTGAGGTTTAAAGTTGTACTTAACAATCTTTCAGTCCCATGACGATGAGAAGGCATTAGGTGTGTGAACATATACTGTGTCTTTTTGTTGTAGGGCGAGTCCATGACACCAATGAGCTGCCCAGAGCAACTATGACATTACTGCAAAACTATGAATGAACCATTCAGATCACTTTGCGTTCTACAAGTCTAGTATACGCCTCCTTAAACAGGAAGTAAAGCACAACACAGATCAAGACTACTATAAAGGTTAGACAGAGATACAGAATCTATTTTTCTACCTGATCAATAATAATGACTTTCTCCATATAAATACAGCTTTGATAGCTCAGCTCATGACTGCAGATTAAACCAATTCATCAATCACGATTTTAATACCAACACAGGCATCTGCACAGTTTTCACAAAACCTCATGTGAAGTCCAGGAAATGAGGTTATCACATTGAGACAACCTCATAAATAATTTGATGTCAATTCTGATTCCCTCGGAATCCATACAAGATGCAAATACCCAAGGGATTTAAAATCCATACATGTTTTCACATATTCTATATATGTATCACTGTATGATCAGTGGCTGTAACAGCTGGTCCACAAATTGCTTCACTTCTTCGAGGATTTTTTTTGGTTCATGTTTGACAAGACCCATTCCATCCCTTCCTGTAATGAGAAAGGCAAACAGGAAATGAATCCATGTAGATTACTGTGTCCACTGGGGAGAATTGTAGTTTGTCACACCTCAGCATTCTTGTTCACATTTTGTTTTGCTTTTTATTTATATATTTTATACTGTACTTAAGAATAATTCACTTGTACAACGGCCCCTAGCACTATGGTTCGCGGACACCTGGGAAACCTACAACCATTCACAGGTTACTATAAGGCCTTCCCTCATATGACTGGAGAGGAATCCAGCCTGAGCAGGACTCACAGCGACCTGCTTGATGAGAGGTTCTAGAGTCATTGTGCTGCGCTAGTACATTAACCCCTAGGCCACAGCGGTCTTAAATATCTTAAGATATTTAATCTTCAAAAATATATTTTGAACAAACTAAAGAAGACATCCCTGCCAATCACAGCATGCAGACCCAGAATTGGCCACCCTAGGTCTTTAGCATACAAGGAAAACGCTCTGCCCATATGACAGATATGACCAGCAACTTGTTGATTTGTTATTTATTATTTAATTACGGTGTTATAGTTGTCAAACGGTCACACGAAAACGGCAAAGACTTATTAATTATTTACATGATTTATTTGATTCTAAAAATTTACCCAAAAAAGAAAAGATAAACTGAGACAGTGTCATATAAATCTAAGTACATTTTAACGGTCACTTTCACGTCCCACAATCAGACTGACCTTGACCCCTTCGGACTGCGTGGCCGAGCACGGCTGTATCTGCCACTTCCTGTCACTGATATGCTCTAGCTTCAGACCCTCTGCAATCTCATTGGCTGTTGCAGCACCCAGCAGGTCTTGTTTATTAGCATACACCAACAATGGAACACCTGCCAGCTTTTCCTCGTCTAAAAGTTCCGATAATTCCTGAAAACATTTGGAATATATCGTGTATAATTATTTTTAATAATAAGTATTTATTCCTTAAAGTGCAGTTTTTCTACAAGCATTATGTACTGCAAGAGAGGAGCATTACATAAAAATTAACCTATGTTTTATGTATGTAACGCCATCCTGAGTTGCAATGAAAAAAGACTACTGATACTTGATAGCATGAGAGTTAAAATATCTTATGCTTAAAATGCAATTCATCAACTATCATCCGATATTGTGAGAAAATTTAAAACTTGCACTCACCACACTTGTCTCTTCAAATCGCTTTTGATCTGCACAGTCTATTACATAAATCTGTGAAACAAACCAGTGATCAATATATTCAGGTATTGAAAAGACAATAAAATGAGCAGTTGATTTTATATGCATTTCAAGATGTTTTATGAAAAGTTGCTATTCTTAAATTTCAAGAGTGTAAAACCCTCTGGATTATTAGATTACAATCTTTTTAACATTTACATGTATACACCGGTACATACATATACAATTTATGTATCTGATTGGTGTTTTACACCACATTCAATAATATTTTGCTTATACGACAGCAGCCAGTATTATGGTGGGAGAATTCTGGGGATTTCAAATCATTTGCAATATTTATCTAACTTCAACATACCTAAAGTGAACGCATGTAAACTGTGAAGAAAAGTTGCTTGACATGTTATCAAACACAAACGGTTTTGGTCACAGAGACAGGTATAGGCTCATCCACACCAGTGGATTTGATTTAAAATAATTTTAATGTTTGAAAAGAGTGATGCACTTTATTAAATCTTTGAACTGTATCACCTGTTTTGTACAGTGACACGTTCACAGATAACGCCAGTATTTTATCACCTGTTTTGCACAGTGACACGTTCACAGGTAACGCTGATATTTTATCACCTGTTTTGCATAGTGACACGCTCACAGATAACGCCAGTATTTTATCACCTGTTTGCACAGTGACACATTCACACATAACGCTGATATTTTATCACCTGTTTTGCACAGTGACACGTTCACACATAACGCCGATATTTTATCACCTGTTTTGCACAGTGACACATTCACACATAACGCTGATATTTTATCACCTGTTTTGCATAGTGGCACGCTCACAGATAACGCCAGTATTTTATCACCTGTTTTGCACAGTGACACGTTCACAGATAACGCCGATATTTTATCACCTGTTTTGCACAGTGGCACATTCACACATAACGCTGATATTTTATCACCTGTTTTGCACAGTGACACGTTCACAGATAACGCCGATATTTTATCACCTGTTTTGCACAGTGACACATTCACACATAATGCTGATATTTTATCACCTGTTTTGCACAGTGACACGTTCACAGATAACGCCGATATTTTATGACCTGTTTTTGCACAGTGACACAGATAACGCTGATATTTTATCACCTATTTTGCACGGTGACACATTCACACATAACGCTGATATTTTATCACCTGTTTTGCACAGTGACACAAATAACGCTGATATTCTTGTGAAAGGTAATTACTGTATTTCACCTCAAGTTTTTCTACTGATTTTGCCTGATTCTGATTGATTCATCAACCTTTCAGGGCAGATAAGGTTTTTTGATTAATTTCTAGGCAGAAGAACACGTGTTGGCATAAGTATAATTTTAAGGCCTTTAAGTGCTTCTGAAAGTTCATATTTACAATAATTCTTCAACCTTTTCGCATGTTTTCAAGGTGTTTATTCAGACACATTTTGAAGCCATTATTCTGTGTAGACTGATAAAATTATACTTTTTGTGAAGCTGTGAAATTGGTCAATCAAACCAATGTCTCCAAAATCAAATTATAGATGTGCATAAACTGCACTGAAAGTTGCTCTGTAATATAAAAATGTTTAGCGATTAGGGAACTGCACTTTAGGTGAAATATATGTAGACAATTTGGGCTAGTCTAAAATGAGATTAAAAACTGGATTTGTACTGATTCATTCTTTCTGCAAAAAATACCTGGTATAGCACCTTTAAAGGCAAAAAACCCCACTAAAATGAAGTATATATGACATGAAAGACCTTGAAAACAAGAAGTCTCACTTGCATTTTTCTCCTCATTTTACTTATTTCTCCCACGTGAATTTCATCAAAATGCAATGTCTGAGTCACTCAAGACATCCGATAGCTTCATTTAGGGATACAGTCTAACCCCAGTGACACCAATTCAATCATCTACCCAGGACACCACCTCAAACAGCTACCCAGGACACCACTTCAAACATCTACCCAGGACACCAAATCACACATCCACCCATGACACCACTTCAGACATCTACCCAGGACACCACTTCAAACATCTACCCAGGACACCAAATCACACATCCACCCACAACACCACTCCAAATATCTACCCAGGACACCATTTCAAACATCTACTCAGCACACCACCTCAAACATCCACACAGGACACCACTTCAAACAGCCACCCAGGACACCACTTCAAACATCTACCCAGGACACCACTTCAAACATCTACCCAGGACACCACCTCAAACATCTACCCAGGACACCACCTCAAACATCTACCCAGGACACCACCTCAAACATCCACTCAGGACCCCACTTCAAACATCCACCCAGGACACCACTTCAAACATCTACCCAGGACACCACTTCAAACATCTACCCAGGACACCACCTCAAACATCTACCCAGGACACCACCTCAAATATCCACTCAGGACCCCACTTCAAACATCTACCCATGACACCACTTCAAACATCCACCCAGGACACCACTTCAAACATCTACCTAGGACGCCACTTCAAACATCTACCCAGGACACCACCATGCACAAAGCTCGTGACTCACAAGTACATCTGTATTCTCGTAGTAATTTTTCCAGTAAGGCCTGATCTTCCGCTGTCCTCCAATGTCCCAAACATTGAGCCTGAAGCCTGAAGACTGCACTGTTTTTATATTAAAACCCTGAAATAATCAACAACAAAATTAGAACAAAAACAGCACATAAGAGCACAGAATAAACTCAATCTGGGATTTACATCAAAAAGTTCATTATATGCCTGGCTTAATAAGGTTGTGACCTAATTTACACCAACGGCCGTACGTGGGAAGGTCTTCCAGCAACCTGCGGATGGTTGTGGGTTTGCCCCGGCTCTGCCCAGTTTCCTCTTACCATAATACTGGCCGTCATATAAATAAAATATTCATAAGTACGGCGTAAAACACCAATCAAATAAATAAATAAATAAAAAAGTTAAACCATCATACTGGTGGCCAAATGATCTCGATAATGACTGATTGACAGCCACATGAAACCAGCACATTTGTGTTTTCACGTCTCCTTGCTATGTGTAGGGCATTCAGGTTTAGTACACCCACCATAATCCCATCACTCTTTAATTGGTGGTGTTTATTTTTTTGGTACAACCTACATAAATGTACATACACATATATATATATGCGGGGCTTCAGTGATAGCACATTTGATTTTGGTCACCAGAAATTGACAGCATTACCAATCTCTATAATAAATTAGATCTGATACATATGTTCTAGCAGTTCCCCAAACTAACTATTTGCTGACTAGAACAAGGTTTGAAGGAGCACCAGCTGCAAGCCCATCATGTCTATGTCAAGATAGACATAGATGTTGAAGAGCTGAAATCTAGGTTTTCTGTTTCAGTGAGATAGCACTTCCATTCCCCTTTCCTTCTTACGGTAAGTGGGAAGGTCTGTCCGCAACCTGTGGATGGTCGTGGGTTTCCCCCGGGCCGTGCCCGGTTTCCTCCCACCATAATGCTGGCCGCTGTCTTATAAGTGAAATATTCTTGAGTACGGTGTAAAACACCAATCAAATCAAATCCTTCTTACGAGAGTTAAAAAGTTAAGAGTTAAAAATTAACAAAGGATAACCCAAAACATTATGATTAATATGGGCAGACACTAGTTTGATAGAGCACATTAGTTTACAGTTATAAGTTCTATGTCACACATTCACTGCCTCGTATGTCATATAGTCATATAGTATTTTTATAGTATAATCACAACTCACCTGTGTTGGTGTAATGTGACTGATATCTTCTGAGGCTAGGCTTTTTAACAGGGTTGTTTTTCCGGCATTGTCCAAACCTAAAAGTAGAATTCGCAACTCTCTTTCCTGAGATGACTTCAGCTTTCGTAACAATGCAAGCAGACCCTAAAAATAAAAAAAATAAAAGAAATCTTTGAAAAATACTTGTCTCATGGTCATTTTTCAAGTCAAACACTGAAAGAATTCCATCTTGCTTTACAACAGAAAAGTTCTTTTGAAGATAGAAGACAGAGTTATTGGACTTATTTATTTAATTGTTGTTAAACTCTCTTTTTAGTCTTTACAACTGCCCTGGTTTGTACTATTTCACTGCCATGATATACTGATACAACAACAAAAAAATGGTTAGATTGCAGCTGGGCTACTCTGCAGCTGGTATCTTTAACAACATTAGAAACACGGTGTATACTTGTTCAATCAATCTCAGAATAGTAGTAGCACAGACAGGGACGTAGTCTGGTTCAGACCTGGCAGGTGTGAACATTCAAAATGCAGTATTCATTTGTGATATAGGCAAAACTCTGTCAATGAATAACTCTGAAGTAGTTGCAAAGTTTATGGTTCCCTACTATTTTTGTGTGACCAAATGCCTGTTTCATTCAAAACCTGCATTGCTATGAGGTCAAGTTGAGGTCAAGTCCAGCTTATGCTGGCTTCCTCTTCGGTTTTACGTGGGAAGGTCTGCCAGCAACAAGTGGATGCTCCTGGGTTTCCCATGAGCCCTGCTTGGTCTCCTCTCACCATAATGCTGGCCGCTGTCACATAAGTCACATATTTCTGTGGTGTAAAACACCAATCAAATAAATATATAAATGAAAATCTGCACAGTTCAAAATGAACAACGGAATAAGTCGGTCAATGGGAAACAAACACAAAAAGCTTTACAACTCACACACCATTGGTCTAATATGACATTTAATCCTTAAAGGATTGTTTTTTAGATTTAGCGAGTGGTTCCAGATAAGATTATAGCCTGTTGAAACATTACCTGGCTCATTTGGTGAGCGCGCTAGCGCAGCAAAATGACCCAGAAGCCTCTCACCAATGCAGTTGCTGTGCGTTCAAGTCCAGCTAATGCTGGCTTCCTCTCAGGCTGTAATTGAGAAGGTCTGTCAGCAACCTGCGGATGGCTGTGGGTTTTCCCCGGGTTCTGCCCAGTTTCCTCCCACCATAATGCGCAACGCCGTTGTACAGGTGAAATATTCTTGAGTGCGGGGTAAAACACCAATTAAATAAATAAATACATATTACCGTGAGGGCTTCTAAGAATGTAATAATGACGAAAACAATAGATTTACTGCCCTAGCTGATCTCCAGCTGGCTGCCCATTACAGCAGTGTGGTTCAGCGGATGATGCCACAGATGGCCAACCCAAGTCTGGCTGGCCTAAATAGCCTGGGAATTCGTATGAAAACAATGTCATTTTCGAGAAGGATTCTAGATATACAACAGTAAATATACTGCTTTATCAATTTCAGACCATGGTGAACAACGTTGAAGTAACAATTTATGACACTGACATCTCTGGCCAGACATCAGATTCTGAGTTTTCAGACTCTGAGTTTGATCTTCCAGGCATTTCCAACTGCACTAGCAATATATACGGGCTGGTAAGCTATACCTTTATCCTATGTTACACAGCATATTTCTTGTGTTTATTTTAAGATTTAATATTTATTTACTATTCTTTCTCTCTGTCTGTTTCACAATAAATCTCATTCTATTCCTCCAGGGATTCTAAATTCATACCTATATTTGATGACAACAACCGGTTCATGTTATTGTCAGCCTTCCGAACAGCCTATGCCCATAGGGACATATAACTGTGTACAATATAAATACATGTATTATGTGGACGTTGGCGTTACTGCACAGAGACTTAGTATCTATCAGTTCTCAGTTAAGCTAATAGTATTTTATAACTACTGTGTGCAGGTGCCATTGTGAAAATTCAGCTGTAATCCTCTCAGCTGTAAAATGATGAGAGCAGATAGGGCTGTCCTGGGTGGGTACAAAGTCCTTCCGTCTTGTGCAGTATATCCAAACCTCCCTACGGGCCAAATCCTCTGGAAACTTCAGGGTTCTTCAACAATCATTTTTTACAATCGTTTGCAGAGCAGCAAACCATTTCGTGGAGAAAATTGATGTGCATATTGTCACCTTTGTAGCTTTTTAAGACTGAACTAAATGGTGAAGCTCTGACTGCTCGTTAAGGTTAGCCTTATATGATGTAATTTGGTGGAGACCACCAAATTTTGGCAGAAAAAATGCATAAAACCAGCCTGAATATCTAGTACTTTTAAGAGCCATATTTCCCAGATCAATGTACCTTTTTTAAATATTTCTTACATTCAATTTAATATCTTATTATGAAGAAATAATTAATCTGGACACTAATCCTTTAATGGACTTCTGTCTGGCCTCATTCAGCCACAGGGTAATTCACACTTAGGTAACTCAAAGGAATGTGATGTTCCCCAGAAACAGTTCGCAAATCGATACTGGTATTTACACACCCTAAGAGCTCAAGGCGGCAACTGGTTAAGTTTATTTAAATGACACAACTACATCACTCAAAGATATCCATTGCTTGATTTGAGATTCAACTGACCGTCATAAAAGGTCTACATATTGCACACATAAACATGAAACAACAACAACATGGGCTTTCTGTTAAAATGTGATTGACTCTCATAAATTTTGCATCGTGCTATTTTCTGTTATAATTATTCCAGCATGTACAAGCATAACCACAATTCTGACAGGCGTACAATACATCAACCCACAAAATTACGGTAAAAGACAACGTATTTGCGCTCTAGCTTACCATAGTTTCCGTCGATTTCTGCTTAGCTTTGGAGGTAACCACGGTACGTCGTGACGTCACGCTCACCGGCTTCGACCTTGACACTTTATGCTTATAGCGACCTAGACCCTAATTTACACGTGGTAATGTCAGATAGACGTGTTTACAAATTGGGAATTTGATGACGGCGTTAAAAGCTAGCTAAGCAAAACTTGTGGACTGTTGTTGGAAGGCCAATTGAACAAAGCAAGCACCTGGAAACTTGTGACCTGCAGGTAATATTTGCAATCGATGAATGGAGATAAAATAAAGGTGGATAATTTCTAGATGAAACCAAATTCGCCTAATGGTTCAATCCCGTTACTGTATGTTGGCCTCTCATATGCGCTAATGCAGTGTATATGTAGATATTTAGATAGGGTGAAGTGAACTTCAGTTGTTTAGCACGAATATATTTGGGATGACTGATACATTTGCCAATATTGTGACTTTATATGTCAAGATATTTATGAATAAGGCCATGTACCGGTAATTTACTTATATTTATTTATTTATTCAATTGGTGTTTTACGCTGTACTCAAGAATTTTTACTTATGTAATGACGGCCAGCATTATTGTTGGAAGAAACTGAGCAGAGCCCGGGGGGAAAACAACTCCCGTCCATCTGCAAGGTTGATGGCAGACCTTCCCACGTATAGTCAGAGAGGAAGTGTATAGGTTTTGCATTTTTTTATGTGTAAATGTAGGCCTACCTAATAAATATATTAAACATTTTATTGTTTATGTTGCTATTGAAAAATAGTGCAGGCTGATTGGCTGATATATTGATGCATGATGAACAGTACATGTATGTAAGAGATAGCTAGGTAACACTCCCTGAGGGATGCTATCTACACTTTGATCAGATATGTATATATATATATATATATATATATATATATATATATGTATATGTGAGATTGTGAGGTGGGTGTATTATATTTATGTCCGGTACCCACAGTGTGGCAGATCCAGTATAATCTGGTTTATATACTATATGTTGTGGTCCTCTGGGTCAACTGTCTGTTGCATATATCCAGGTCGTTGATTACACCTACATATGTGCTAAGAATAAACCTGGTATATGTACAGCTATACAAAGTTTGTGGGCTGGTTTAAAGCTGAATAAATGACCAGCGCTCAGTCTGAAAAACAAAAAAAACAAAAATGAAAGACTAAATGTATCAGACAAAGCGGTTGTCAAAGCTGCAGCCGATATGTAGAGATTCCAACTAACATTCAGACTGCATTCAAATTAACATGCCATCAGTCTTATTTTTCAGGGCCACTTTAAACATTAGAGCCAGCAAGGCCACATAACATGTTAAAAACCATGGTTTATTACATCCATATATTCAGACAACCTAATGGTTATTGATGGGTATTATTGATCATTATTGATTATGGATTGATTATCAGCCCCAGGCGTACATGGGAAGATCTGCCAGCAACCTGCAGATGGTCGTGGATTACTGCCTGATTTCCTCCCATCATAATGTTGGCTACCATTGTATAATGTTGATATATGTTCTTGAGTACAGTGTTAAACACCAAGGAAATAAGTAAATAAATGTATTGACTACTACCGTTTGACCTGATATTTCAGGGAGTACGTTAGACATGCAGCACAGAATAGACTTAGATTCCCCGCGATGGGATCAGAGCACATTTGCCGGCCGATTGAGACACTTCTTCTGGATGACCGACCCCCGAACTGCCCTGGTATCTACCTCCAGACTTTACGAGGCTCGCGATCTTGTCCTTAAATACAAGTAAGTATCAGAGTGAAGATTTATCCTTAAATATGAATAGGAAATATGTGTTGTAAAAGTCAGTTTATATTGTGAGTTGTGTGGCACATGTACAAGTCAGTTTAAGTGCCAAGTGTAAGTCTGCTTACGAAATGATCTAAAGTGAAAGTGAACTATTGCAGTGATGAGTAATATGTACTAGTCAGTTTGAGTTGTTAAAGAAAAAGACCTCTAAAAAGCCAAGTAGGCATCACTAAATAGACCACTTAAAACTATGCATAAACATACTTGCATTTATTTTATTAGATTTTTGTGAAAAGAGTAAAAGGCGTTCAAACATTTGAATTGTACGTTGGCCTTTATGGACCATGGTATCAGGAACAGAGGATGTTTTCCAACTCTAGTCACGACTCTGAATGTTAGCATAACTCTTTTTACTATGAGTAAAAGATTACTGAAATAATGTTCCCAAAAGTTCCTTTCCTTCTGGTGATCATCAGGAAAAAAAGGTGATGTGACGTCAGAGTTCTTAGATAAAGTTAGTATGGCTCATACAGCCCACCATTGTATTCAAATATTTGATTGCCTTTGAACACTCCAAAAAAAGTCTGAAAAAATAAATGAAAGTATTTTTACTCATAGTTTTCATTTGTCTGTATGATGAACCTTACTTGATATTTTAGCTTTCATTTACTTTAAGTGACAAATACAAGGAAGATTTTCAGTTAAGTGATCAGTACAGTTTACAAGCGTTACAGTTGTTAAGTGGCAAAATCAGGTAACATTATGATTTAAGTGGTAAGTACAAATCAACTTATGTGAGGTATTTCGTACAGGCCTGAAAATCTGTGAAATCCTTGGAAATCTGAAAAAAATCCTTGAAAAACGAGCTAGGGTCTTTAAAGCCCTTGAAAACTTTCAGAACCCTTAGAACAGGAAAATCTAACCAGTACCAGCCGGTTTACAAGTGCAGATAAACTTTTGAGTTGTTAAACTGAACATAAAGTCAGCCACTACATCTTGATTAATTAATAAAGTAGTATTCCAGAATGTTCTAAAAAACATTTTTAAAAATTCTACACTGCTTATGAACAAAATAAATAGTGAACAATCATCAGTACCAAGCCACTCATTTGGTGATGCCATTTTGTCATGTTATAGCTATCTAAGGTGACGTCACAAAGCCTTGGAGCTTTCCCATACCATCGATAATAAACAATGTGACAATGGAAAAATAAAAAAATAAAAATGCCTGATATCGAACCACAGAGTATCAGCTCTGTTCCATATTCAGAACGCCTGATATCGAACCACAGAGTATTAGCTCTGTTCCATGTTCAGAACGCCTGATATGGAACCACAGAGTATCAGCTCTGTTCCATGTTCAGAATGCCTGATATGGAACCACAGAGTATCAGCTCTGTTCCATGTTCAGAACGCCTGATATAGAACCACAGAGTATCAGCTCTGTTCCATGTTCAGAACGCCTGATATAGAACCACAGAGTATCAGCTCTGTTCCATATTCAGAACGCCTGATATAGAACCACAGAGTATCAGCTCTGTTCCATGTTCAGAACGCCTGATATAGAACCACAGAGTATCAGCTCTGTTCCATGTTCAGAACGCCTGATATAGAACCACAGAGTATCAGCTCTGTTCCATATTCAGAACGCCTGATATAGAACCACAGAGTATCAGCTCTGTTCCATGTTCAGAGGGTCGATCTTTCACTTAGTTTGGCACCCAGTCAGGGCAATGTTCGTGGATGGAGTGTTTTAGCAGTCCTGCTCGTCCTCGTCCTGCATGGGTGTAAGCAGAAGGCCTAGCTGGTTGTATGTGACCGACATCAGCGAATTTACTGAACATATCAGGAGCTCCTGATTTATAACAGACTCCTTCATTCAGATTTTGAGAAGATATTTTCGTAATAAATCTGACTTTCCTAAGGAAAAATAATGCAGTCACAATATTTTTCTTCATGCAATGACTCCCAAGAGGTGGTTTTCTTGCTACCTTACCCTGACAAGTTACTGCAGTCTCGTGCCCAATTTTTCCGCATTGTGATTAGGGCAGCCATTCTCAGTTCCGTGCTCATAAATGCGTGGTCCAAAATGCACCAGTTTAACATTTAAACTAACCACAAAATCTGATTTATTGCATCGATATCTGTGTATCTACTATAGGAAACCACACTGACAATCGAGAGCTAATGGGTTTTTTGACATGACAGCCACTTATCACATGACGTTTTCAATGCTAGTGATTGGCCAGTTCATAACGGCTTCCACAACATGGCTACTCAGAGTGAATTGTCCATCAGTGCCATATCACCAATGCTGAACTTGGGGCTGACATCTTGTCAGCTTTATATAATTTTTCACATATTTTTCTGTGATAACTGTGTTCTATGTCCTTCCTTGTGTGTATATATATTGGCAGACTTTATCTTCACTTTAAGTGAAAAGTGCAGGTTAACTTTTGAGTTATTGAGTAAATTATGTGTTGTGAAGCACAAAGTACAGGACAGCTTATAAGTTGTTATGTACTGAGTGTCGCCTCTTTGATTTTTCTCTGGGATTGTGTTTTGGGGTAAACTAGTGATTTTAAAAAACAGAATTATTTTGTGACCAGATTTTATGATCAGCTGTCATAGAAGGTTTCACTTCTAGGAAATACTAAGTTATCTGCCCCTTTTTCCCCAGAGCAGGTCAGGAGCCTCCAGGCACAACAGAGGAAGAAGTGTGGTATGCCAAAAAACTGTACACATCGGCCTTCCATCCTGACTCAGGGGAATTACAGAATGTGATTGGTCGAATGTCCTTCCAGGTGCCGGGTGGGATGCTGCTGACTGGGTGTATGTTACAGTTCTACAAGTGAGTAGTTTCTGATGTTCCATGAAATAGCCGTGACCAATCCGGTGCAGGATCTTCCTGACAGACATGAGGTGTACGACTTCATTGTCAGGATTAAATGAGGTGTATATTTGGTGTATGCCTCGTATACACCTCAATGTGAGGTATAGATGAGGTGTATATTTGGTGTATGCCTCATGTACATCTCAGTGTGAGGATTAGATGAGGTGTATATTTGGTGTATGCCTTGTGTACACCACAGTGTGAGATATAGATGAGGTGTATATGTGGTGTATGCCTTGTGTACACCTCAGTGTGAGATATAGATGAGGTGTATATGGGGTGCATGCCTTGTGTACACCTCAGTGTGATGTTAAGATGAGGTGTATATGGGGTGGATGACTTGTGTACACCTCAGTGTGATGTTAAGATGAGGTGTATATGGGGTGTATGCCTTGTGTACACCTCAATGTGAGGTTAAGATGACATGTATATGGGGTGGATGACTTGTGTACACCTCAGTGTGAGGTTAAGATTAGGGTGTATATGTGGTTGTATGCCTTGTGTACACCTTAGTCTGAGGTTAAGATGAAGTGTATATGTGGTGTATGCCTTGTGTACACCTCAGTGTGAAATATAGATGAGGTGTATATGGGGTGCATGCCTTGTGTACACCTCAGTGTGATGTTAAGATGAGGTGTATATGGGGTGGATGACTTGTGTACACCTCAGTGTGATGTTAAGATGAGGTGTATATGGGGTGTATGCCTTGTGTACACCTCAATGTGAGGTTAAGATGACATGTATATGGGGTGGATGACTTGTGTACACCTCAGTGTGAGGTTAAGATGAAGTGTGTATGGGGTGTATGCCTTGTGTACACCTCAGTGTGATGTTAGATGAGGTGTATATGGGGTGGATGACTTGTGTACATCTCAGCGTGATGTTAAGATGAGGTGTATATGGGGTGGATGACCTTAGTGTGAGGTTAAGATGAAGTGTATATGGGGTGTATGCCTTGTGTACACCTCAATGTGAGGTTAAGATGACATGTATATGGGGTGGATGACTTGTGTACACCTCAGTGTGAGGTTAAGATGAGGTGTATATGGGGTGTATGCCTTGTGTACACCTCAGTGTGAGGTATAGATGAGGTGTGTATGTGGTGCATGCCTTGTGTATACCTCAGTGTGAGATTAAGATGACGTGTATATGGGGTGGATGACTTGTGTACACCTCATTGTGGGGTTAAGAGGAGGTGTATATGTGGTGTATGCCTTGTGTATACTTCAGTGTGAGGTATAGATGAGGTGCATCTAGAGTGGGTACCTCGTGTGCACCTCAGTGTGAGGTAAAGATGAGGTGGATATGGGGTGGATGCCTCGTGTATACCTCAGTGTGAGGTACAGATGAGGTGGATATTGGGTGGATGCCTTGTGTACACCTCAGTGTGAGGTATAGATGAGGTGTTTACAGCGGCAATATGTCTATACATGTACTTCAGACACAGATTAAAAACTTTAAAAAGTTTATGAATGTGAAACAGTGTAACCCAGATATACCTCAGCAATTTGGAAAAGAATCAACACTAAGAAGATATACCTCAGGTACACCTCAGAAACTTTAAAAGTTAAGACAAGGATAGTCAATGTTCTCCAGGTACACCTTAGCAACTTAAGGGTTTTTTTTTAATAATTAAGTGATGATGTGACACTGAAGTACAGTTATCCACAGGATAATCTCCTCTGTCACACTTTTATGAACATGAATATTCCAGTCATGTCAAAGTTACATGGATACAAACTTTTTGTTTATTTTTTAGAGACATTTAGTCAGCAACGGTACTGGCACCATTATGATTAGTAAACATAATTTATAATTGCTGTTGTTATCCATAGGACTTTTATCTTCATAGCTGCAGAATACCTTTATAACAAGTCAATGTACCAGTTATCTTAATAGCGATTGACTCATTCATTTACAGGACAAATTCTGCTGTGGTGTTCTGGCAGTGGATGAACCAGTCTTTCAATGCTCTTGTCAACTACACAAACAGAAACGCAGAATCTGACCTGACAACAAAGTATGTATAAGTGAAATTTCTCCTTGAAACAGTATTTAAATGATACATGAAGAGGAAGAGAAAGGTTTAAGAAAATAAAGAAAGATATGTGCAACAAAAATCAGAAGCCAATGTTCATTCTTGAGGCTTATTTTATATTTCTTAATAACCCTTCTATTTTATGCAAATTTTCTGTCAGTAGTCAGAAATTTTGTTTGGATAGCTATAAATGTTGCCATTACCACAGATGTTTTTGAACTGACCGCTGGGTGAAAGCCATTTTTATTCCCCAAGAAGAAAGCCAAGGAGTTTTTCTGTTCTTCTATGTGTTACAGCCATATCGTATGCTCTGTATTAATTAAGAAATAAAAACCAAGCAATACTGGTATTCTTTAATGTCAGTAAACATCATTTTACCTAAATTGTCTTGTTGGCGTCTGAACTCAAGCTTAATTAGAATATGTAAAATAGCTTCCTCACCTTTGTTCTGCTTTTTATATGACTTTAATATAAGTTAATATATTATAACTTAATATAAGTTATTGTCCATTTGTCTGTCTGTCTGTCCATAATCATTTTGGCTTTCATTTTAGAATTCTGGAGTTCATTCATTGTTGTCCCAGAACAGAAGCCTATCAAAAATGAGTCACATTTCTTTGAAATTTACGCATTAACACACCTGTTTGCGATGTATTGCTTTTTCATGTTAACACTGTATGGGAAGAACTGCTTCACTGTATAATAAAAGGATTACAGAATCGACACTGATTGGTTGACAGTGAAGATAGGGGTTTCCTGGGTTAAAACCTGCAGCTTTGGCTGTGTTTAAATAAAAGAGCCTTGGCTAAAATTCAGCTCAGGCTTACACTAGCCAATCATAAACGATTCTATATGCCTTTAACAGATTGTAACAAAGCAGTCCTTTGCATTGATTTGCTCATCAAAACTAATTAAGTCTGATGACATTGCCTTGTTATTCACTTTGCCTTGATGGGCACATCTTGGCGGCCTCTGTGAACGAGGGGGTTAGCATCCCGGCATGGCGCAATGACCCAGGAGCCTCTCACCAATGCAGTTGCTGTGAGCTCAAGACCAGCTCATGCTGGCTTCCTCTAAGACTGTACGTGGGAAGGTCTGTCAGCAACCTGCGGATGGCCATGAGTTTTCTCCGGGCTCTACCCGGTTTCCTCGCAACATAATTCTGGCCAAAGTCATATAAGTGAAATATTCATTCTGTCAAATGAGCATGTCTTGATATTCCCCAAACTGCTGTTCAAGTACACGTCTAATATAGTTTGTGTTGTTGGAGACAACCACTATACATAACAAGGTATGTTTTTGTGTTGTTTTGAAATGAAGGAAGATCATGGTGGCTTATGTCAGTGCGACAACCTGTGCTTTGGTGACTGCCTTAGGATTGAAGGGTACGCTGGCCAGGGTAAGTTATACACACCCGTTGCTACTCTACATATTTGACTATTTTTACGAAAGCAAATACATGTTAGATTTACTCCCTGTTCGGGCCTCCGTGGCTCAGTCGGTTAGCGTAATGACCCAGGAGTCTCTCACCAATGCGGTCGCTGTGAGTTCAAGTCCAGCTCATGTTAGCTTCATCTCCGGCCGTGCGTGGGAAGGTTTGTCAGCAACCTGCGGATGGTCGTGGGTTTCCCCCGGGCTCTGCCTGGTTTCCTTCCACCATAATGCTGGCCGCCGTCGTATAAGTGAAATATTCTTGAGTACGACGTGAAACACCAATCAAATAAATAAATAAAAATAAATACTGTTCATGGATGTAGCTTGTACAAGTAATTTGATATTGTATCATAATTTATTCATGTATGAGTCTGCTTGCTTTTCAACGATCCATTACTAACTTTGTTCAGAAAACTGCATCATTTCTACATTACAGTATGCATGTATCTGCTGTGTGAAAAATCTCACTAAGCTTTTCCCCTGGATATTTACAGCGTGCTCCGCCAATGGTGCAGAGATTTGTTCCCTTTGTGGCCGTAGCTTCTGCTAACGTGGTGAACATTCCATTGATGAGACAAAGGTGAGTTTTAACAAGTGTTTTACACCTGCGTACTCGCTGGCGAATCTATCAGCCTCAAACCAGGCGTACATGTAAATGGACTTTGTGAGTAGGAGTTGATTCAGAGAGCTTCCCTGGAAGCAACCTTAACCATCCAGTGAGGTGGTTGTTTTAGGATTTACCCAGGCTTGCAATTTTTGACAATTGCCGATTCAAATGGAAAAGTTGATAGATAAAAGACCAAACTCCACTAACCTGGCTACACTTCCAGTCATCTCAGACCAGTGGACCAGTGCTTATAATTTCGAGCTCTGCAAGGCATGATGTAAGGTTTGATCTTCAAACTCCCATATTGGTTACAGAGCCAGAAGCCCATACTATGACTGACCACAGATATTAATGACTATAGAGATACTGTGATCTACCTTTTGTAGTGAATTAACAGATGGAATCGCTGTCTTTGATGAGAATGGCAACAAGATCACAGAATCCAGGGTAAGTTAATATAAAATAAAAAAAGACCTGCGGCAAAGAGAGTAAAACCAGAGCAAAAGCAGCGTGATTGTGGCAAATTGTCACATTGAATAGTCAGTTTACCTCAGGAGGGGTTTTAGTCCCGACTTTTTATGCATATGCTTAAAAAGTAGTAATGTAAATGAACCCTAGCACCATGGCGTAATAATTTAAACAGAATTCGGTACAAAAATGCAGTGATGTTAGTTGTTAGTTTAATTTATTAAACATCACTGGTCTAGAATTACTCAAAATGCTTTTGTAGTCTTCACGTTTAATATATGAAATTCACAATTATATGAAAACAGTGCAAAGGGGCCAGGCCTTTCTCTGTTTTAATCTCATGAAGTTTGCCACAGTTCTGAATGAAACTCACAACTTGCCATCAATAAACGTCCCAGTCATGAACTGTCAAGAAAGTCGTAAATTTTTTGGAATTTGGAGAAAAGCCTGAAAAAGTCATGAATTTGTCTTTTTCCCTGGGCATGAGCCTCTATGTACTATGATCATGATGTTTTCTTGCGAAATATCAGTGGCAACTCAGGCACCTGTGAATCCAACCTTGCTGTATATTCATAATACCAGGTTATGAAATTCTGAAATTTGTTTTAACCTGTGTGTTTTGTCCTGTTTTCAGTACGCGGCTGTGAAAGGTATCAGCCAGGTGGTGGCTTCTCGTATTGTCATGGCAGCACCGGGAATGAGTGAGTGGCTGCGTAGCTTAGTCACAGCTGTATTTGTCCGGATATATTTGTTCACATCTCTAAATTAGTGATTTCAACTCTTATTTAATACAAGTACATGTTTGTATGTAATGATAACAACAACAACATTTTGATATATGTTATTTTGTGAAACATTTTCACACACTGGTGCTATTAGGTGTAATTACGTATGTGGAATTTTTGTGATTTAAAATCAGTTTAGCCTGCAAGCCCTTTGTGCAAGTAGCCCTGTCTGTCACAGACTTAAACTTGTCATTCACTATTTTGGCGACATCATAAAGTCAGGAAGCTATTACTGCTTCTAAGGCCTTGCTGACAAAAAGTCAGGTTCGTTGAAGATCTCTTGTCTTCAACCAATATGGTGTTCATAACTGTGCATTACACGTGGGAAAGTTTGTTAGTGACTTGCCAAAGGTTGGGGGTTTACCACAGCCACTCCATGTTTCCTTGACCCATAAATCTGACCACCATTGTGTAAGTCAAAGTATGGGAGTTAGGCAGCAATCATATCAGACATATGTCAGCAGTCTTAGCAGGTTCTGCTTACCTCAGCGTTCAAAATTAAGGGCCTCTTTATGAGTGCTCTCATGCAAAACTGCACCCATGTTTGGCCAGTGCATCCAAAAAAGTTAGCCTGTGCAGGGAATTTGTAATTTAGCACACATTTTTTCATTCCAATTCCAGACCTGGTACTTGGCCATGGGCTATGATGAAATAAATTCCAAAATAAACTTCATGACCTGTGATGTTATGTTTTCACCCACCCAATGACATGTTACTTTCAGCACTATTGCCATTTTTAATGGAATACCTGGAGAAGTTCCAGTGGATGCAAAGGATGAAAGCCTTCCATGCCCCGCTACAGGTGCTGCTCTGTGGAGCCTTGTAAGTCTGGCCAACCTTATGGAGTTAAGGACACAAACAAATATTATACCATCCAGCTTAAAGCATGCAATTCTACACTGGCACACTTGTTGATCTCCACTATCATTCTCCTAACCCTTGTCCGGCCGTACGTGGGAAGGTCTGCCAGCAGCCTGCGGATGGTTGTGGGTTTCCCCCGGGTTTTGCCCGGTTTCCAACCACCACAATGCTGGCAGCCATCGTATAAGTGAAATATTGTTGAGTACTGCGTAAAACACCAATCAAATAAATAAATAAATCCTCGCCCTGGTGTGCTGATGGTGTACATGCAGATTTTGTATGATGTATTTCATGATTCACAAGCCCGCATGAACATTCTACCAGTGTTTCATAATCATACCTTAAGTTCACCAGAGGCACACCACTAGCTAGCTAGAGGCCTGCTATTATTCAGAACTAAAAAAAATTTTAAAAAAGTAATTCACTAAAAACCTAAAATCTAAGCGTGGTATGAAGCTAAATTCACCATTAGCTGACTTGTAGGTTTCAAGCACTCTGCTACTTTTAACCTAGCATTTATATGCCAACTGTAGTTAATGGTGAATGATGACTGTACATATACTTGTAGTGACCAACATATCATGGTACAGCTGTTCCCCTTCCATTCCGTATGCACACCACTAATAGCTAGGCTGTCAGTGTATCAGTGTATCAGGGGATGCAGTGATGGACTCAGATCCACCTCGGTCTTCTTTCAGGCTCTGTTTGGTGTTCCTCCAGGTATTACTTAGTTTTCCTCCAGGTTCTGGCTGGTTTTGTCCTGGTTCTGCTTGGTTTTCCACCTGGTTTTGCATGGTTTTCCTCTCAGTTCTCCTTGGTTTCCACCTGGTTCAGCTTGGTTTTCCATTTGGTTCGGCTTGGTTTTCCACCTGGTTCTCCTTGGTTTTCCTCTCAGTTCTCCTTGGTTTCCACCTGGTTCTGATTGGTTTTTCACCTGATTCTGCTTAGTTTTCCTCTCAATTCTGCTTAGTTTTCCACCAGGCTCAAGTTGGTTAACCTCCTCTCTCTGTTTGGTTTTCTGTTGAGTTTTCCTGAATTCTCTGCTTGGTTTTCTTCCCTGTTCTGGTTGGCATTCCCCCAGGGTCTGATGAGTTTTCCTCCATCATCTGCATGGTTTTCATCCCTGTTCTACTTGGTGTTCCTCAAGGTTCTGCTGCATTTTCCTGAATTCTCTGCTTGGTTTTCCTTCCTGTTCTACTTGGCGTTTCTTCAGGGTCTGCTGCATTTTCCTGAATTCTCTGCTTGGTTTTCCTCCCTGTTCTGCTTGGCATTCCTCAAGGGTCTGCTGCATTTTCCTGAATTCTCTGCTTGGTTTTCCTTCCTGTTCTACTTGGCGTTTCTCCAGGGTCTGCTGCATTTTCCTGAATTCTCTGCTTGGTTTTCCTCCCTGTTCTACTTGGTGTTTCTCCAGGGTCTGCTGCATTTTCCTGAATTCTCTGCTTGGTTTTCCTTCCTGTTCTAATTGGCGTTTCTCCAGGGTCTGCTGCATTTTCCTGAATTCTCTGTTTGGTTTTCCTCCCTGTTCTGCTTGACGTTTCTCCAGGGTCTGCTGCATTTTCCTCCTTGGTTTTCCACCCGGTCCTGGTTGCCGTTCCTCCAGGGTCTGCTGCATTTTCCTGAATTCTCTGCTTGGTTTTCTTCCCTCTTCTGCTTGGCGTTCCTCCAGGGTCTGCTGCATTTTCCTGAATTCTCTGTTTGGTTTTCCTCCCTGTTCTGCTTGGCATTCCTCCAGGGTCTGCTGCATTTTCCTCCTTGGTTTTCCTCTCGGTTCTGGTTGCCATTCCTCCAGGGTCTGCTGCATTTTCCTGAATTCTCTGCTTGGTTTTCCTCCCTGTTCTGCTTGGCATTCCTCCAGGGTCTGCTGCATTTTCCTGAATTCTCTGCTTGGTTTTCCTCCCTGTTCTACTTGACGTTTCTCCAGGGTCTGCTGCATTTTCCTGAATTCTCTGCTTGGTTTTCCTCCCTGTTCTACTTGACGTTTCTCCAGGGTCTGCTGCATTTTCCTGAATTCTCTGCTTGGTTTTCCTCCCTGTTCTGGTTGGCATTCCTCCAGGGTCTGCTACATTTTCCTGAATTTTCTGCTTGGTTTTCCTCCCTGTTCTACTTGGTGTTTCTCCAGGGTCTACTGCATTTTCCTGAATTCTCTGCTTGGTTTTCCTTCCTGTTCTACTTGGCGTTTCTCCAGGGTCTGCTGCATTTTTCTGAATTCTCTGTTTGGTTTTCCTCCCTGTTCTGCTTGGCATTCCTCAAGGGTCTGCTGCATTTTCCTGAATTCTCTGCTTGGTTTTCCTCCCTGTTCTACTTGACGTTTCTCCAGGGTCTGCTGCATTTTCCTGAATTCTCTGCTTGGTTTTCCTCCCTGTTCTACTTGACGTTTCTCCAGGGTCTGCTGCATTTTCCTGAATTCTCTGCTTGGTTTTCCTCCCTGTTCTGGTTGGCGTTCCTCCAGGGTCTGCTACATTTTCCTGAATTCTCTGCTTGGTTTTCCTCCCTGTTCTACTTGGTGTTTCTCCAGGGTCTGCTGCATTTTCCTGAATTCTCTGCTTGGTTTTCCTTCCTGTTCTACTTGGCGTTTCTCCAGGGTCTGCTGCATTTTCCTGAATTCTCTGTTTGGTTTTCCTCCCTGTTCTGCTTGGCATTCCTCAAGGGTCTGCTGCATTTTCCTGAATTCTCTGCTTGGTTTTCCTCCCTGTTCTACTTGACGTTTCTCCAGGGTCTGCTGCATTTTCCTGAATTCTCTGCTTGGTTTTCCTCCCTGTTCTACTTGACGTTTCTCCAGGGTCTGCTGCATTTTCCTGAATTCTCTGCTTGGTTTTCCTCCCTGTTCTACTTGGTGTTTCTCCAGGGTCTGCTGCATTTTCCTGAATTCTCTGCTTGGTTTTCCTCCCTGTTCTACTTGACGTTTCTCCAGGGTCTGCTGCATTTTCCTGAATTCTGTGTTTGGTTTTCCTCCCTGTTCTACTTGGTGTTTCTCCAGGGTCTGCTGCATTTTCCTGAATTCTCTGTTTGGTTTTCCTCCCTGTTCTGCTTGGCATTCCTCAAGGGTCTGCTGCATTTTCCTGAATTCTCTGCTTGGTTTTCCTCCCTGTTCTATTTGGTGTTTGGTGTTTCTCCAGGGTCTGCTGCATTTTCCTGAATTCTTTGCTTGGTTTTCTTCCCTGTTCTGCTTGGCATTCCTCAAGGTTCTACTGAGTTTTCCTCCAGGCTCTGCTTGCTTTCCCTCCAGTGGTCGTGTATATTTTGTACCTGGTGAGGTGCCACATACATGTTCATGTATTTGATAAAATAAATTTTCATTTCAGAACAGATTTTTGATAAAATGTATCTAAATGGGTCATTCTTTATTTTTTCTTTCAGTTTGACCTTTATGACACCAACAGCATGTGCACTTTTCCCTCAGCGCTGGTAGGTCGAGTGATGAAGATTTATTCACTGTAATTCCTCAACTATTTCGCATGTTTGCAATGTGTTTGTTCAGGCATATTCTGAGACTGGCCAGTCATTTCAATGCAGTTTTGTCTCTAAAATCGGATTAAAATGTGCATAAATTGCACTAAATTTTCTTAGGCGAATAGGTTGAGGAATTTGAGTACTTTATATAATATCACGGATAAACTATACTCACATGGCCATGTAGTGACCAGATGGACATTTGTTGACCAGACAGTCATGCATTGACAGTATTGACATAAACTGACTGTAGATAGATGTAGATAGATTACAGGAATGTGTTCTTTTATCCAGATGGAATTAACCAGATGGTCATCTGTTTACATTAGACAGATCTACATTGACCACATGTACTTCTGTTGACTCGATGGACATGTATTGATAAGGTAGACAAAATTAACTAGATTGATGTGTTTTATTAGACAGATGTGTATGGATTATCAGATAGATATCTGTTGACCACATGGACATGCATGAACCAGATGGATGTGTTTCATGATACGGTTATGTATTGAACGAATGGATTTGTATGGACCAGTTTGACATGATTAGACAGGCCTGTTTTATTATTTGACCATGTATTGACCCGATGGACTTGTATTGACCAGATGGACTTGTATTGACCAGCTGGACCTGTATTGACCGCATGGAGTTGTATTGACCAGCAGGACTTGTATCGACCACATGGACTTGTATTGACCAGCTGGACTTGTATTGACAAGCTGGATTGGCATTGACCACATGGACTTGTATTGACCAGCTGGACTTGTATTGACCAGATGGACATGTATTGACCATCTGGACTTGTATTGACCAGATGGACATGTATTGAACTGATGGACTTGTATTGAACAGATGGAGGTGTATTGACCAGACGGACCTGTATTGACCACATGGAGTTGTATTGACCAGCAGGACTTGTATTGACAAGCTGGACTTGTATTGACCACATGGACTTGTATTGAACAGATGGACGTGTATTGACAAGATGGAATGTATAGACCAGCTGGACTTGTACTGACCAGATGGACTTGTATTGACCAGATGGACATGTATTGACCAGATGGATTTGTATTGACCAGCAGGACTTGTATTGACCAGATGGACATGTATTGACCACATAGGAAATCAGAACATTATTTCCTATTATCATGCAGTAATTCTGACTTCATATCAACTACATGTAGTTAATTATGAATAATTATGAAATTATGAAGAAATTAACATCACAGTGAACACAACTGTACTGCATCAACAGCAAACCAAACTTCGTTTCAAGTTCATCGCGCTTGCCACTGTCCAGAAAAAATAAAAAAGTTTAGGTTGAAACCAAGACGATTACACCGATAGTAGAGCATTTGAAAATTTATAATAATATTAATAGAAATTGGTGGTAATGTAGAAAGTACATGTACGATGGTAACATGACAAACTGATCTGAGCGCTAGGATGTATATTGAGCAGATGGATATGTGCTGACAGACCAACATCTCTTGCCAGGATGGCCAGAGATCAGTTGAACACATAGGCCTATATATTGACAGAATGACGTGCTGACAGACCAACATCTCTTGCCAGGATGGCCAGAGATCAGTTAAACACATGGGCCTATATATTGACAGACTGACGTGGTCACAGACCAACATCTCTTGCCAGGATGGCCAGAGATCAGTTGAACATGTAGGCCTATATATTGACAGACTGACATGTGCTGACAGATCAACATCTCTTGCCAGGATGGCCAGAGATCAGTTGAACACATAGGCCTATATATTGACAGACTGACATGCCCTGACAGACCAACATCTCTTGCCAGGATGGCCAGAGATCAGTTGAACACATAGGCCTATATATTGACAGACTGACATGTGCTGACAGACCAACATCTCTTGCCAGGATGGCCAGAGATCAGTTGAACACATAGGCCTATATATTGACAGACTGACATGCCCTGACAGACCAACATCTCTTGCCAGGATTGCCAGAGATCAGTTGAACACATTGGCCTATATATTGACAGACTGGCATGTGCTGACAGACCAACATCTCTTGCCAGGATGGCCAGAGATCAGTTGAACACATAGGCCTATATATTGACAGACTGACATGCCCTGACAGACCAACATCTCTTGTCAGGATGGCCAGAGATCAGTTAAACACATAGGCCTATATATTGACAGACTGACATGCCCTGACAGACCAACATCTCTTGCCAGGATGGCCAGAGATCAGTTGAACACATAGGCCTATATATTGACAGACTGACATGCCCTGACAGACCAACATCTCTTGTCAGGATGGCCAGAGATCAGTTGAACACATTGGCCTATATATTGACAGACTGACATGCCCTGACAGACCAACATCTCTTGCCAGGATGGCCAGAGATCAGTTGAACACATTGGCCTATATATTGACAGACTGACATGTGCTGACAGACCAACATCTCTTGCCAGGGTGGCCAGAGATCAGTTGAACACATAGGCCTATATATTGACAGAATGACGTGCTGACAGACCAACATCTCTTGCCAGGATGGCCAGAGATCTCTTGAACACATAGGTCTATATATTGACAGACTGGCATGTGCTGACAGACCAATATCTCTTGCCAGGATGGCCAGAGATCACTTGAACACGTAGGCCTATATATTGACAGACATGACAGGCATGTGCTGACAGACCAACATCTCTTGCCAGGATGGCCAGAGATCACTTGAACACATAGGCCTATATATTGACAGACTGGCATGCTGACAGACCAACATCTCTTGCCAGGATGGCCAGAGATCATTTGAACACGTAGGCCTATTTATTGACAGACTGATAAGATATACATGAATTGATCAGCTGAACTGTTATTGACCACATGTTCAGTTTTTGCTCATGGGCTGTCATGAGTCAGTTTCAAACGTGTTTTGTGTTTGAAACATAGTTAATACAAGTAAAAAGAAATGAATGAAGTTAAGGAGCAATTTAAGTGATATCATTAAGGCTTGAATATCTGTAACTTAAATGTTTATTTAATTCCTAACATTTTGACTAATTCGTGGAAAGTCAAATTATTGAAGTCAAATGCATTTAGATTTTCAATTAAATTTGAAAATTTAATTGACTACAATCAGTTAACAGGAATTCACATTTTATCCATAATTCTCATTTGTTTTTCAGCTCTATCACCACAGATAAACTCAGCATTTTGGACGGAAACAAACTCAGTGCAATCAGAAGCAAATACGGACCAAATACTCCAAAGATATTATACTTTAACAAGGGTCTATGATTTCCAAGCAAAATAAAAGTCAAAGTATTAGCAGAAATCAAACTCTCATCAAACCAGTACATAAACTTTTTATTAATTAATGTTTTAAAATTACATGTACATGTATAACTATATTTATATCATGGTTTAATTTGCATATTCCATTGCATGGGTTTTGAAGTGATTTATTTTAAAATGTTGTCATTTTAAACAAAACAAATAATTTAAAAAATAAATCTCAGGTAATAATTAAGTGAGAGAGAAATATAGGTAATTAGATTAAGTGAGAGAGGAATATAGGTAATTAGATTAAGTGAGAGAGGAATATAGGTAATTAGATTAAGTGAGAGAGGAATATAGGTAATTAGATTAAGTGCATGATTTTATAAAACAGAGTTGTAAATTATTGAATGTATGGTTACTACCTCTAAATGTGGTTACTACCTCTAAATGTGGTTACTACCTCTAAATGTGGTTACTGCCTCTAAATGTATGAATACTAGCATACATGCAATAATACAACCTAGTGGTTAGCCTCTCACCAATACGATTGCTGTGAGGTGAAGTCCTGCTCATGCTGACTTTCTCTGCACTCATACCAGCAACATGCGGGTGGTCATGGACTTTCCACTGGCTCTGTCCAGCACCAGAGTGCTGGCCGCCATAGTATAAGTGAAATATTCCTGAATACAGCATAAAACTTCAATCAAATAAATAAATACTGTTAAATGTACATGTAATAATAATTTTAAAACTTTACTTTAAATCATTTATGTACGTCCTGTAACTTATTCCTGGAGAAATATTCCTGGAGAAAACTTCAAAGTAGATATAAATTTGTAAAAACAACACGATGGATACAGATTTCTGTTACAATCTAAGCTGTTGGAGGAATCAGAGGCTACTTCTTCTGAATTGGAATCATGTGTACATGTTATATCATTGTCAAACGGAAAGTTACATCATTTGAATCATTACCTGAGATCAAGATTTTTTTTCCTTTTTTTAAATTTTTTTTCTTCTACATGTCACAGTTGGTATTTATGCATGGATATAAAAATCTTGTAGCAGAGTATGTGATTGATGAATATTTAAAATGAAATGAAATCCAGTTGAATTTAAAAATTCCTCATACCAGCAATAAGCAACCATTTGTGTGATGATCACAATATAGAGAAAGGGTACATCATACGGTGTGTGAATTCTAATGTACATATGATTGGTACAGATGTTTGATACATAGCCCCCCTTCAGTATTGCCTTGTGTAAATCCTACTTTAATTAAGCATTAAAAAGATTTAAAAGGTCTGTTTTAGGACATTGTGTACATACATTGTATATAGACAGTTTATATCAAAATAAAGTACGTGAATTTGTTGAACTGCAAATAGGTAATTTCAGAATGTGGACATCTGGTTGTAATCCAGTACTATGTTACATGTAGGAAATGTGTATTTTAATTCAGGATGCAGTGTATAATCTGATTACTGAAGCCTACAGCACCTCTCCATGTGATATCAGTGTCTCTTATCTCACATCAAGACATTGACTTGCTTTAATGAAACTTCATGATGTGAGTTCAATACCAGCTTAGGACAGAATTGTTTTTAGATTTACTTGGCTCCAGTATCCCTATTCTTTAAATTCACTAAACAGTTAACTGCACTCATATTGCTGTTAAGGTGGGTGGTCTTACCTGTAGTTGGTTGGGGTCATTGTTTGGACAGACAAACCAGTGTAACACCGTTCTAGTGGCACCCAAATGTAATATGGTCATACCAATTATCACTTATTGCATATATTGTCAGGGAGAGTTGTATTTTGACATCAATCCCATGTTCAGTGAATATTAAAACATCTTAGAATTTGCCTCTAATATACCAAGGCGATATAAGTTAAGGCAAGCTAAAATATGATGCGAGGTTCGTCATACAGACAACTGAAAACTATGTGTAAAATACTTTCATTTTATTTTTTCAGATTTTTTTTGAAAGGCAATCAAATATTTATTACCATGGTGGGCTTTATGAGCCATACTGTCGGTATCTAGGAACTCTAATGTCACATCACCTTTTTTTTTTCCTGATCTTCACCAGAAGGAAGGAATTTTTGGAAAACATTGTTTTAGTAATCTTTCACTCATGGGTGAAAGGAGTTATTTTAGCTTTCAGTGTCGTGAATAGAGTTGGATAAACTTCATGTGACGTACAAGCTCCTAGCCTCTGATAGTATGGTCCATAAAGCCCACCTCAGAATTCAAGTGTTTGAATGCCTTCAACTCTTTAGATAAAAATCAAAAAAAATAAATAAATAAATGAAAGTATATTTAAGCATAGTATTATGTGGCCTATTTATTGATGCTTACTTCGATGTTTAGAGGTTTTTTCCTGTAAACTTTGTTGTAAGTCATCAGGCTTCTGCACATGTGCATGCCTCATTCTGTCTGTGATTTGTGTGCTGTCTGATTGTGTTTTCTGTTGTCAATAAACAAAATCAAACTGCTGATTACATCAAAAGTCTGGGCTGCTTAAATTCAGTTTCAACTCTTTAATTTTGTTTCAGGTTTTATCTTTAAGACCCTTGTAATGTCCAGTATAGTTTTTTGTTATATGTCCAACTTAAACATGTATTGCAAGTTAATGAGTAACTATACTGTTAGCAGGAAATCTGGTTAGCAGGAGTCATATTTTTACCTGTAAAGACTGTTGAATTTTTCCTCTTGACACTCCTACCAAACACAAGGGGCACTTGTGGTACTGGTTGGAGAGGTGTCAACATACTGTGACTGGTGTCTTCAGCTTGATGTTCCAGTGAGGCAGCACTATAAACTCAAACTGACTAAGAACACATAAGTGTCAGGTACATGAATGAAATTAGTCTGAAATGTTAACACACATCCCAAACAAACAAATACCGGATGACAATTTTAACTGGATATCTTTAAGGAAGAGGAAACTCCGTAAATCACTAAAGTTTTATCGCTGACTGATTGGTTAAGTTGCGCAAAGATTGACTTCATGCCCACATTTTTGCTTATTTATTTACTTAACTTAGCTCTGAGATCACTTGGCCATGTTCCCAGCTAAATTAGCTTCCACATTAACCTGAAAGCGAAGTTGGGAAGAATGAAACAGATCTCAGATCTACATGTACATCTGACTGTTCCGTAACACCATACTCAAGAATTTTTCACTTAGACGATGTTGGTCAGTTTTATAGGTGGAGGAAACTACCGGCCCAATGGAAAACCACCAACATTAGACAAGTCATACAAACTTTCCCACATTTAACCTACAGATACGCCTACCATATTGGTGGAACGCAAGTTGTCTTCAACAAATGTTAGATATGCAAGCAGCCAGATGAGTGTCCAATTGCTTATTATCACCAAGGCCTCGCAAACAGTAAGAGCAGTTGAATCTACAAATTCCCTGTCCATTACTCGTCTTTAACCCACGCCTCATGTGTTCCACAGATCTTATCCTCCCACCTCCCTGTCACTGAAATTTTCTACAAACTGACTGAATGAGCATTTTAACCGACTTATAATATATGGCTAACATAAATATCTCTTGCTAAATAGAATGAGCATTTCCTCATAATTAGATCAAAGTTTTAATTGCTTCTGAGGAAGCACATATGCCCTTTACACATGAGTTCCAAGGTTCAAATCCAGCTCATACTGATTTAGTCAGAGCTTTACGTCCAGGACACACAATAGCCATAAAATTTGATTTTTGAAAGGCGTTTTCATGTTTGCTTAGAACATGAGAGGATACAGTACTGTAAAAGTTTTAGTTTCAAAACAGAAAACAATATTTTTTGACGCTTATTTGCTTCTGAAAATGCACTTTTGAAGGCGAAATTTTTAGGTCATTCAGAGTATTTCTAGTACCTGAAGTTGGATAGTGGTTTCTAGTAAGTTTCCCCCACCCAGAAAACTGATCACTTAGGGGAAAAGTTGTACGGTATTTGATAAATAAATTCAACCGAATTAAAAAATTTAAGGTACTTTAATAGACATCTTAAAAGTGTGCATCTTTGTTTTTGTGTCCTCTTTAACATCAAACTTTGACTTGTTTCACAAGTACAAAAAGTTGTCCTTGTAAAAGGCCTAGTCACAAGGCTGATTAGAACTTGTTGCATTCCTTCATATTTCTTTAATACCACCAATTTTCCCCTTTTTCTGCCACAACAACTTGCTCGCCATATTGATAGAATACATTTGTGGTTTTCAGTGAATGTAACTCTGAGCAAATAGTCCTCTTAGCTCAGTTGACTACTTACCTTAACCGAGGTTCATTAATGAAAAGCGAGAGCAAGGAGAATTTACAGAATGTGTCCGAGACCAGGGTTGAACCAAAACTCCTGTCCCTCTCATGGTAAGGATCTGAGCACCTGGCTCCGGGATCACGAAGCGATCTTTGACTTGCGTTCTAATTCCCATCCACTTTAGAATTGTTATTCCTTAAGTAACAAGGTCCAAATATTGCTTGAAAACGTATATTCTGAGTTACATGTAGTTACCGATATTGTAAAACAAATGTCAGTTAAAATACCGGTCCCAGTAACGGAAAGTAGCATAAGAAGTTGAATGATTAAAACTTTGACTTAAGTCTGAGATCGCCTCGTGATCCCTGAGAGTGAAACACTGAGCTACAGGCCTACATCCTGCTTCCAGAATCGCCTAGAGGAAACCTTTAAACTTCCCGAGCACATACGAGAAAGCACAGAATGACACAATGACTGAGAAGTTTGTGTGCAGAACATGCGCAATGTTACATGCTGTTTATTCTACACAGCACTGGGGAGCTGTACATTCACAACAACAACTACAACACCTACAGTTTTGTACACATAAAGCGAGTTGTGATCCAATTTTATACAACAGTTAATTCACATTATGACATTATCATCATCATCATCATATATAATACAGAATATCGTCATATACATCACTGAATACCAGATTGTCTGCCAAAACCATGCATTGTAGCCTGTCACAATTAAGGAAAGCCGTCAAAAATGTCTATACATTTCACAGTACGTGATTATCTATAGCGTAGTACTTATTTCCCCGATATTTTCCTCGATAGCTTATTGCTGGAGGAAACCAAGGTTTAACTAGGGAAACCTAGTCTAACTAGGGTAACACACTGCAATGAACGGGACCTAACATTTTGGTCAATATACCACTGATACTTCAAACTGTAAACTCAATTTCATGTCCCCTTCCTTGTAGCGTACATCATATACAAAATTTGCCGAAAGGCCTGGACCATGCATGCCACACAATACAATATTATGGCATTTTTATCCCTTGTAGTAGCTTGTTTGCTACCTGATTGGTCAGTCACAGTTCCATCATCACTCGTATCTCGTGTCCTACCCATCCGATATGGCAGCAAAACCCTGTTTCCACACACCCGATACAGTAGTTCCTATGGGAGCACACGAAAAGTGACGTGTTGACTGCTATCAATTTCCACACTCACCATGTGAATACTTCGAATCCCCCCAAAAACCACACATAATAACTATTATTATTGTACACCATCCACGTTTGCCTCTCTTTTTAATGTTGTGGCTCTAAGCTCGCAAGTTGGTTCCCGCTTTGATGCCACGCAAACACAGAAGTCGTTCACATTGGCTCATATCCATCCAATAACCTATAAATATCATATATGCATGTTATATGGTTTTAACTGAAAGATAATTACCAGCCTATATACTAACACAGTTTTGGGCCTTTGCTAACCAGTTTCAGGGTAATTACAGCCAATTTGTAGTACCAGTGCTTTATGTCTTCTAGCTGGTGAATTCTGGTGTAAGAATATTAAAACTTGACAGCTGTATGTCACAAGCATGAGATAATGTCAGCATTCCATATGACATAACAACTTTCTGCCCATTTGGAATCAATGTTTACTTTGATCAAAATCATGTCAACTGTCCTTGTACACTGTGACCATGGGAAGATTGTCAAACAATGTTGGATAAGAGGGGAAAATCTTCATACAATGCAGGCTCTACACTGGTACATGTAATTATCTATTTAGTTGTTATATAATGCTAAGCTCAAGAGCATTTCACTTGTATTCCAGCCCTCAGGATTATGGGTGAAGGAAACTAGAGAGTTTGGAATAAATGCTCATAAAAATCAAATAAGCAAACTGCTCATAAAAGGTTTTTAAAAATGTGCTTTTTTACTATGTCTACATTTTGTTCTTCATTTGTGAACTTGTACCAGTCTAATCTTTGGGGAATCAATTTTGATTGGTAGAAGTATTTACATACATAGCATTCCTGGTACAAGTCAACCTCAGCATATACTGACATGTATGATGCCCTATTATGTCCTGGACCCTACGAATTTCAGGTCTGAACTGCCTCTCTACAGGCTTACGAAGGGCACCAAGTGGCCAAATGTCATTTTAACTCTGACTACACTTGCAAAGACTGACTCTAAGTAATGTATCTCTTTTCACATTCTACACTTGCAAAGACTGACTCTAAGTAATGTATCTCTTTTCACATTCTACGTAATCTACCTTTTTTTCTGTGATGGTGCACAACTAATTTAGTAAACTGCTAAGATCCAGTTTACATACCCTCAGACATTCCATGCCATTGAGTCTTTGCCATTTCCAAGACAGAGATTCTGTCATCTGTAAGTATTGCAACAAAGATGATATTAATAAAGCAGGCCAGTTTGGGATTTAGCAGTCATTGTTATTCTGACAAAAAGGAAACTTTTCACACATATTTTATGTCGTGGACTTTTTTTACATCTGTGATATAATTATTTCACTCAACAGATTTCATCTATACATCATGTACAGTTAACATGTCTCGAGGCTCTTTGAGTCTACTTAGGGTGAAAAGGCTCAGAAAATTGTCAATTGTTAACCCACAAGTTTTCTTTTATTGCAATGATGTAAATTTTCCCCTTCTTTTGAACCAACAAATATTGCAATTAAAATGCTTCCGTATGTATACACACAAGTGCTATTTTATCTGTCCTGCTCTGATCTTTGGACGATTAGTGCGTTTATTTAGGATTATACAGGCTCTCTACTCTACAAGTGCTCCTGTTGTGTTTCTATGCACATCTTCCATGCAAAATAACATGTCCACACTATGACCTTCTTGTGTCATTATGATGCAACGAGTAGCTATAAATCACCTACATAGCTGATCATTATGAACACCCTTTTTTTTTTGATTACGATATAATAATAATCGCACTGATTTGATTCTCATTAGGGTTTTGTTAGTTGCAAAGAACATCAATGAAAAATAACGAACATTAATCAAAAACAGAAATTAACATACTTCGTTATACTTTTTTTCACAATACATACATGTATATGTAAGAAGGAATTAAATACAAAAGGTTCGAATTTTCAATTTTTGGCCATAGATAAATGAAATATGCGTAAACGTGTTTACACGTACAGGTGCATTGTACATGCAACTATCTGCTAACAGCGCATCATAAAGCAAATAATAAAAACTCTAAAGATAACCTAACATATACATCAGATATACATATCATTCAATAATACATTATGATTCATATATCATTGGTTTTGTACTACAGGTACAGACTTAAACATATTACTGCAACCAAATTATTCCGGGATCGCATTAAATTATCCTCAAAATTATAATTATATTATAGATAATCAAATCATTCTACAACTCATATATATACATAGTGTATCAGACTCACTTCCCTAATTTGTTTGATATCGAATGGAATTATTGCACTCATTTACATTACACATCACATTGCAGATGTCTGTTTTTGATGGTCTCAAACAAAGATGAAATATTTGAACCATACATCTGTGAAATACTGAAGGGTATGCTTCTGTTCCCCATCACCTGATTTCTGTGGGTAGGATTTTTACCGTAACATCGATCGTATTTGACACAAATGTTTGTAAAGCATAAACATCGTAACACCTGTCTCAAAACTCTCTACTGAGATCTCACAGGTCACTTCACCTGAATCAATGACTGCATTTGCCCTAAAAATGATCAAAAGTGCAATTAAAAGAGGCAAATAAACTTCATAAAAGATTACTTCTGGTGCTGAATTTTACATCTGTCCTGTAGGTCATCAACCTACACCTTCCAAACAAACCTCAAAACAACTTTCTAAGATCAACGGAACACTCCGAACTGGAAAGAAGTCATGGACGAAATTTTAGGTCAACTACCATAGAATATAAGATGGAACGTACAAGACTAGAGCATAGGGAGTAAAACTAAAACAGTAATAACACCAGGACAGCCAGCAGGTAAATGGTCAAAGGTATTCGGCTTCCTGTATGCTTATTTGGCCTCCATTACGACTTCCTATCACTTAGGCTCTGTTGGGGTTTTATTCTAATAAAGCTAGTGCAGAATGAACAGATGCTATCTTTGTAAACAAAACCGGGTTCAGTTGTTCCCTTTCCTGTGTCAGGCACATGTAAAATACTCTGACCACATGGTCTAGCCATGATGTCAGTCTACTACATTGTACATCTGTTAATATGCTGAAATGGTGAAGTAGGTACATTCAAGCTGTGTCCTAGGTCAATATGCCATTTCTTACCCAATATTCTTTCATTCTATTTTACTACATCGAGGCAAGTTACCTTGAGGTTATGGCAAAGTCATCTTCATGATCATATATAGCCGCCAGTTTAATTCTTCAGTAAACGTAAGTAATAAGGTTACCAATATCTTGACAGATATACAATTGTACTTTTCCTAAGGGTAGGCCTACATACATGTATGATGTGTGTGCTTGTGCTATCACAACAAAGACGTGGGTGTTATCTCGAGAGATATCCATTCTATAAACAAGATGAATAAAATCAGACTTTTTTTCTGAGCCTGGAGCTGCTCAGCTCAACCCACATCCTCATGGATGTCAATATCATCCCCTCCAATGCCATATCATGTAAAAAGCCTATACTGAATCACAACATTGTGTCGTCTTACATGTACATGCTGGTGCAACAGTAGATATTAGGGATCTGAACACAAAGCACAAGGAACATTAAATTATCTCATGTATATACAGGGAGATTTGGACATTTGAGACACCATTAAAATCATCCAAAGCCCTGCTACACACGGTAATCAACTATCATGGCAACACTGTCTAAAAATATATGATAACCTATGTTTGTGTTGCCAGATGAACCTTGGCCCTATTTCAAAGCATGACAATCTGATATACGTGTATATTGTTCACTGGTATGTGTTATAAATGTGGTTAGGCAGATCAAATAAGATATCACGGTGTTCTAAATAGTGATATGTAACTTCACGCATAAATAGATAAATATTGTGATTATTACAATATAATAATATGGGTGTCTCGGGGTGGCCATTCGTCAAATCAGGACATTTCTACTCAGTACTGATACAAACTGTAAACTTCACATGTACATGTACAGTATGCATATCTGCTCCAGTTCATACAGCCAATATGTTCTTAATTGTACAGCTGTCATTTTAAAGGAAGATAACTAACTGCCAGACTTGTAGCAAAGGGAAGCAACTCCTCACATGGGGGGTGGGGATGGGGAAACAACTTGGATATATCATACTGCCCTACAAAGGGTAATAGCAACAACCCAAAGGCCTGGATTATATTTAAATATTTTTTGTTTACCTTCATTTTGTGTAATGAAGTCCACCACTTCAGTTGTCAAAAGTTTATATAATACAGACAATACAAATCCACTGAAGCAACTCTCCACAAGTACCTGTACATTTTATACAGGTGAGCTTATTTGATTGGTGTTCTACGTCATAGTCAAGCTTGCTCTACAAACAAAAGTGCAGGAAATATTCAGAGCAAACTGGAAGTGTGTTGTTGGTGTAGTACAGCTACTACAGATATTGAATTACAACATGTATGTAGTGTAACTACATTATTTTGTGATAATAGTTCTGCATTCATATCTAGTCTACAATACAAATGTTCACAGGTAGTGGACATTTGTGTATTGAGTCGAGCTGATTAGGTTTGGATTGTACAAATACATTTGTAAACAATCAAGATGTTGAACACTGCTTACTTTTTCTTTACATATATCTGAACTGTTATATGCTGAGCTACTTTTAACTTACATGACAGGCAGTCAGTTTTTATGGGTGGAAATCACCTCCTCCTCACCCAATTATCGACTGGCTTCTACCCTTAAGAATATAAAGTAGTACATGCCAGCCTCTGATGATATAGCTACATGGACTGCTATGCAAATTCACCTCACTGGAAAGGCAGAAACATTCACTGAGAAGACAACAAATATTTTTGAATTAACCAATCAGAGACTAGCATACATGGGTTTGGGTGGGTATCATAAATATCATAAATATGCACACAGATATTCTTACTGGTTTGATTGGTCGTCTACACCTGATGTTCTCCTTTCATACACAGCCACATCAGACAAGTAAAACATGCACTGAGTCTTTGTGAGGACTTGCAAAACCGATATGCAAGGTTTCTGTTCACATTTTGCATCAAAATAATTGTTAGCTGTCTCTGACACTTTAATTCATGAACAAGAACTGAATCCATACGGCACAAGCAACAAGTCATTTTTTCTCCAGGCCATAAGTAAAGTCAAGTCAGTCTGGTGTGAGTGATGATTAAAGAATTTACAGGTCGCAAATGGATGAAGATAGTTAGCCGAGTTTACCTTCGTTAATACACCCCTATATATCTAGGTATTACCCCAGCTCAGTAGCACGTGTACCGTCAACGTCTGGTTCTCTACAACCTCACAGGAGTCAGGAGTGATAAAGACACCAACATTAACATCCAAGGGGTGGGGGTGGGGGTGTTGTGGGGATTACCTATCATGTTACAGTATATAATAACAACCATACAATCATATACCCCATACCATGTAAATAAACAGTGTGTATACATATATATGTATATATACAGGAATCACTGCATCAGCTATGCTCAGTCTTAAAACAAGAACAGCACTAACTGAACGCAACCATTAAGCCAGAAATGACACAGAACTGTTCACGTCCAAGGCCAGAAATCTTCAGGTTGATCCTCAGAAATCATGATGGTCTGTCCAAGGTCAAGGGTTATGAATCTTGGGTCAAGGTCATCCATCAGTTGCAGGTCAAGGTGTTTCATCAAAGGTGTAGACATCCACCACATGCCAAGGTCATTCTCAATAAAACAAGGTCATCCAAGCTAATTCCTCCCCAGAAACAGATGGTTTGTGAATCCTCAGAACTGAGTAAAAACAGGTAAATGCTCCCTGTATAGTACACAGTAGTACAGTGTATCGGTAAAGCATGAAGTCACTGTCACTCTGACAACATTTATATCAGCACTGAGGAAAAGAAAGTATGCCAGCATGTAAAATATGCTGAGGAAGAGCTCAAAGGCAGGGGTCACAAGGGTCAAAGGCCAGGGGTCACAAAAGGATGAAGTTCCCACAAGCTGAAGCCAGGTCCAGGTGTTGGGTTCATACAGGTGTAGAGGACCACCCAGATTTGGGATCACACAGGTGAAGTCCTAAGGTGTTCAAGAACCACAGGATATGTAGACAAGACAAGCCCGCTGACCTCAACTGCCCTCTGACCCCAGCCTCTCTTTCGTTTCCTTCTTGGATGTGGCCGCCTCTTTGATGGATGACAGAGTCTTTTGGAACCATGTGTTCTTTGATGTTTGTATTTCTGAAAGGGCTGCATTCAGCTGGTGCGTCTGGTCCTGGAGCTTACACTCGGACTCAACCAGCGCCAGTTTGGTCTGCGCTAACTCCAGCTCCAAATCCCTCACCCTCTTCTCCAGTTCCCCCAGGGTGGGGTTTTCATCAGCCTCGTTGGTTGTGGAACTGATCAGTTTGATGCGTCCCTCCACACTGAACAGTTTGGAGCAGAGCTCGCAGGACTTTACCTGGTCCTGTGTAAGAAAAATCACCGACGGTTAACACTGATGAACATTTTTTCCTCTGTCTATCTTTTTAGGTCATACTTCATAATATTTCCCACATAAGAATTCTATATAGGAAAACTGTAACTGACAGGTTCTCCATCATTGTGTTATGAGAAAAACTGCCATTTTCAGTCCATGCTAATGTTTTAAGGACAAAGCTGTGGTGTCAGAAAATCCAAGATGGCCGACAGCAGCCATACTGGATTACACAGTGATTAAAATGAATCTCAACCATCCCTTCACTGACCTCAAGCTACTGTGTAATTATTGTTATGAGCTTGATACACTGAAAACAGTAAAAGATCTCGATTACAAGAACTGTTGGACAAGAAATCCAAAATAAAATGGATTATAGATCAAAAGTCAATTTAACTGTCTTTCTGTTTTCATGAACTGTACAGGCTTTCTAGAAGAGCTAGAGGCTGGGAGGGACAAGTATCTCCCTCAGTGACAGTGGTTACCTTGACTTTCTGGAGCTCCTCCCTGGCCGCTGTCTGTTGTTTCTCCAGCCTCTCACTCAGCTGGGAACATATCTGTTTGTAGTCTGCTATGATAGCTCCGTTACGACTGTTTTCTGTTTCTGCTCGATCCAGCTCACGCCGACACATCTCCTTCAGCTGAAAGTTGTTAACAGATTGGTAACAAGCAGTTGATTTTGTTGTAATCCAGATTGATAAAACACAAAAGATGGAAAAATCAAAAAAAAATCTCTGACATACCCTAATTCCTTAAGCTTTTCACACATGAAAGACCAACTTTCATTGCAATTTATCCACATTTTAAATTTGATCTTAGAGAAAAAACTACATTGGTTGAATTGGCCGGTGGTGGCAAAAAGTATAATTTTATCAGTGAACAGAGAATAATGCCTTTAGAATATGTCTGAATAAACACCTTGAAAATATGTGAAAAGTTTGAAGAACTACAGTACCCATAAATGTACCTACAGGTGTGTCTCTGATCTCTACCTCGCCTATCCAAGACACGATCTATTCATTTTTGCATTTATTTACCTGATGGTTGTTTTACCATCAGGTAAATAAAGAGGAATTTTTCACTGGCACTCAGTTTTGCAGGTGGAGGAACCTTTGCCAAGTTACTGACTTAGATGTACTTACTTTAACACACTTGACCACACACCATATTGGTGGAAAACAAGTGGTCTTCAACCAACGTCAGTCAACACAAACACTACTGCCACCACGTTCCATGAGTAACAAAGTAAGAACAGAATTCCCTGGCCAGGACTGAATGTTTGTCCCAGCGATAGAAATACGAGCCTCTTAACCACTTGGCCAGTGTTCCAGTTTCTAAAACTGGGCCAGCTCTGATGTACCTGGGCAGATTCTAACTCCAGTCTCCTCTTTTCTTCTTCCGTGTCCACAAGAGTACTGTTAGACTGACGCAGTTCCTTATCTAAAGCTTCACTTTTATCTGTCAACTGAAAAACAACACACATTATTTACAGTACAGAAACATTTCAATTTCAAGTGAGTAGTGAGTTTAATTTATTCTGTTAAGTATAAAGTATAAAAACTTTCACATTTTCAAATGTAACAACAAGAAAAGAACAATATCTGGACATTTCAGGCCTTATCAGGTCTTGTTGACGTCTCACTGACCTCTAACCATATCTGGTCTATTTCACTCCTCCCTCAGCTCTGACCTTACCTGATCTATTTCACTCCTCAGGCTTAGTTTACAGGTGACCAGCTCATGAGCCAAATCGTCATTCTCCTGTTCCAGTCTCATGTTCGCTTCTATCAGCTTCTTGTTTTCTCTCTGCAAGTGCAACAACAACAGTAGTATGATCAATGAATGAATGAACGATTATGGATGAACAAATGGCATGCTGTAGACCAGTAAACTGTTTCAACAGCGAATCATGTCAGAGTGATATTACAGCAGTTCCTTTGACCACCACAACAACCTTAATGGGACACAGAGTTCACGACTGATTGGCTGACAGTGGAGATTGGGTTTCTTGCATTAAATCTTGAAACCTACATGTAGGTCACGCTTGAATAAATGTATCATACCCAAAATTCGACTTAGGCAAGGCATAACCTGGGGAATTGCTTATCTCTCGCAACAGCCAATCAGAATTGATTCTGATTCCCTTTATGAAATGCAGATTGAGTATTCAAATCACCCTTTCAAACATTTCTCCTCTACATTAAACGGACCATGACACACAGTTTTGTTCATTTCCATGGGAGTATCCTGATGTAAAGTAATAATATACTTTTTCATATGTAATAATACACGTTTTCAACAAATGAAAATTTTATTTAAATTTTGATTTCAAGTAAAGGCTACAACCAACTGCTTTGTGAACAAGATTCAGAGCTAACACTGAGCAGTGGCTTTCTGAAACTAAGACTACTGTACTTCGCCTAAAGTTTCGCACGTTTCAAATGACACACTGGCTTGACTATGAATGATTCGTTCACCTTAAATTGAAACTGAAGATTTTTGTGAAAATTAAATAATTTATTATCAGAAAAAAACTTCAGTATTGCAATCAAAAGTGTCATTTTAAAGCCTCCATGTGCTCCTCAAAGTTTTCCAGATAGTGTACTTCAGGTGAAATACTGTACAGCACAGTGAAGTTTTTTATATACAAAACCAGGTCCTGTTATTGACATGGAGCATATATCATCACTATAAACCTGGATCCACAGTCTCAAAATTCTCTTACATTTCTTTGTAAATGATGTAGGGTTTAAAAAGGCAACTAGATTTACAAGAAAAAGGACAAAACTTTGATTTACGAAAATTTGTGAATGTGGGCCCTGTGTCTGCTGACTTACCTCATATCTCTCGAGGGGGTCCTCCTCTTGTTCCTTGATCAAAATGAACTCCTTCTCGTACTTCTTCAGCTTCTTAGCACTGATCTGTAATTTTGACATTGTACAGGAATTCAATGGACAATGATGAGTAAAAGACGAAGAGAAAAGACATTTTTGCTGATACAAGAACTAAGAGATAAAAGTAGCATTTCAACTCTACACAGGAATGTTTTTTCAAATGTTGGTAACGCGAATGTTTTCATCAAGAATCTGAGATTAGTCCTGATGGAGAAAGACTGTGCTCATATGCAAGAATCTTTATGCGAGATGAAATCATCTACAGATAACCAACCCTCACAAAGTGACTGACGACAACAACAAGAAACCTGGGGTACAGATCTGTACTTTCAATGACTTTTGTTGTCCTGCAAACACTGTGCAGGGTTTATGCGGGTTCCTTGTTCATCACTGGCACTCACGCACATTTACCAGGAGTGGGACGTATTGCACGTAGGTTTCAAATGGTAAATGCTTTGTGTGATTTAAAAAAAACTAATGACACATATACATTTCGCCACAAAAAGGTTCAAAAGGCTGGACAACACAAATAATGCAACAAAAGTAACTGTTAAAAAGCCAAAATTACCAACTCACATTTATTTGATTGGTGCTTTTACGCCGCACTTAAGCACATTTCACTTACACGACAGCGGCCAAGATTATTATGAGAGGAAATCCATGACCATCCGCATGTTGTTGGCAGACCTTCCCACGTATCACCGTAGAGAAAGCCAGCATGAGTTAGACTTGAACACACTGCAATGCATTGGCAATAGGCTTCTTGCGCCACACTGAAGTGGTAACCAGCTAGGCCAGGGAGGTTTCCCAACTCACACGTACCATATGTGCAACATGCAAAACCGAGGTTAGTGATGCATTCTTAAGTTTAGTGTAGCCTTACAATTTTTCTGTCCAAATTAATTCTCCAGGTACCAAGCTGAAGTACTTCATTACTTCTGAATGTAATCATCCAATCTGACTGCATACCTTCATGCCTGCTGCTGTCTGCACCAGCTCCTTGGCTGCGTCATCCGATCTGTACCTCTTGGGCAGATGAACACGGAAATATTTCAGGACCCCCTCAAAATCCAGAGCTAACAGGTCCTTCCTCGCATGCTGGAATATGAAACCACACGCACATGTACTTTATTTATTTAACTGAAGTTTAATAGGCCTGCTCTGAAATAATTACCCTTGTTACAATACACCAACTATGACATAACACAAGATTAGTTTTTGAGGCATGAAACTACTAGAGGTGGGACCTGGCCTATTAAAGCAAGCAGTGTGTAGGTCATGCCACAACTGGGACTAATATAACAGATAAACATCAGATATTAGCCCTAGGTCACAAAAGTCACAAATATTTTATGGACAATAGAATGTAAAAAAAAAAAGCATGACATCAGTCTTTGCATGTGAGTGTGTGTGTGTATCTGTGTGAATATATATATTTATATATATACATATATATATAACATCTGACAGAGTTCACCAAAGCTGTCTATTGTATTTAATCTGAGAATAATACAAAATATTATCCGTTATATTAGTCCAGGGTCAGCTTTTTTAAATTATCTCCGAATGGATTAAAAAAATGTATAATGTTTAATCGTTATTTAAACAGGTTTACAATTAAAAGCTGTCTGAAAGCTAGGTCTTCAACAAGTTTATGCCATTTTAACTTCGATATTAGCCATTAGCCAATTTGCAGACATCCCACTTAAATCGACAGTGACTCCAAAGGAGGTTATTTGGTGCTGCTATGTTCTGTGCTTAAGACCTTTTCACTCATATGATGCCAGTTTAAACCAGAGCCTATGATACCTGAGAAACCTTTCAACTTGGAGCCAAAACTGAACCAGTGAGAGCTGGATTTGAGTTTACAACCTTTTAGATATGGGTTCAATGTGCAGCGACAAGAACATGGAAAAAGGAAGCTTGGCGTCATAAACACAATACAAGATATGTACTTGTCAGTAAGGGATTAATCCTGAGAGCGATTAAAGCGTGTCTGATGCTAGAAAGTTTAATAAGGTGAGGGCAGGGTAGTGTTTCTATACATTACCTTCAAAAGTGCCATGGCAACATTGAATATCACGTCTTTACCCTGAAAACAAAGAAAACCGAGATGAAATGTGATGCACTACACACACACATGTATCATCCATACTTCACAGCTGAACTACAAATGAACATCCATCGGTTGTCAAAAAACAGAGCTCAAACAGATTCAGTTATCACTCAGCTTGTTATCTTCATCAATTATGACGGTGGCCGATGTGCCAGCAGATTGGCTTGGTAGTGGGAGAAACCTAATGAACATTTGGAGTTCCATCAAAGATTGCAATGTAAGAGGAAAATAGATTGGCAGTGAAAGACAGAGATCTACGGATGTCTCGCATGTTATGATTTATGCCCAGTTTCCACTAGATATTTTAAATGATCTAAAATTTTGTTCATGACAAAGTTGCTCATTTTTCCAGATTTTGGGAGTTCTATTGATTTTAGAAAGGTTTGGAAATTAGGATGAAATTCTACTGGGAAAATGTAAATTTTAGCACCGGAAATAATATCTCGTGACATTTATTTGCCTCCAAAAATGCTCTCTTGTGGTTGAATTTTTAGGTCATTTAGGGCATCAAGCAATGCTGCAACTGGCCATCATTTGACGGTCAAAACATCATCTGATAAAAAATTAACATTAGTTTACATAGGCAAGACAATTTTCCTAGAGATATCAAATTATGTAAGTCGAGAGAAGTTCTTGTTTAATTAATATCTGTATCACTAAACTTTACAACTTTTGGCCTTGGATATGCATATCATTAACTTTTCTCTGAACAAATTGTCAAAATGTACTGTATAACAGACCATTAAGACAAAACAAGATAAGCTTGATTAACTCATTCAGAAAACAAACCTTGATAAAATACCCAATTACAGAATAACTTTCAGGTTTCAAAATGTTGATATTTCTGAGTGATTGCCTTGACAAAAATTTCGGTCATCCACAATAATTTAAAGGTGTGAAATATATTGAGCCCATTACTGCTTTGAAAGTGAAAGTGGACAAAGTACAACAATCCCCCACTTATGTGTCTGAAATTATGAATGATTTCATGGTACAATAACATCTTTTTGATGACGTGCGCTCAACTTGATTTAAAAATGAGCAAATGACCTAAAGTGTTGACCTCTGCCTTTAATTCAGGCACAAGATGCCCGGGTGTTAGATGTAAAGTGAAAGTCTCACCTCACTGAGGTACAGGTCAAGGATGTGGAACACCATATGCAGTGGGAACTTGGCTGTGAAGAGGGTGAGGAACCACTGGGAGGCAAACATGTGTGCTTCCAGGCTCATCTCCACAAAGTGTTCAAACAAGTCAGGCAGGTGGTCCTGTAATACAACACACACTTCCTAAGTGTTTATTTATTCTCTTCATCTACTGCAATTCTTCAACCTTTTTGCATGTTTGCAAGGTATTGTTTCAATCCTATTCTGACAGCATTATTCAATGAAGACTGATAAAACTGTACTTTTTGTAAAGCCCTGAAACTGGTCAACTTAACCAATGTACTTTTGTCACCAAAAAGAGTTCATAAATTTGCATAAATTGCACAGAAACTTGCTCTTTCACAGGTGAAAAGGTTGAGGAAGTAGGGCAGGTGAGATTGTGCACATGTGTGTCAAAACAACAATTTACTTATAAATAAAGTAACAATAAATAAAGGAGCCAAGGCATCACCACGCAAATGTGGTACCTTTCACAAAGCTATTCAGACTCTCTTGCAGGGATCCTTGTCAAGGTTAACGAGCCAGCAAGTGGGTGGAATGCTGGTGAAACATTTTTTTACAATCAGATGATGAGCCTTAAGCAGTATATATAACAATTTGATTACCTCAATGCGATTTTTCGCATTTTCTAGAAAAACAGTAGGCACAGAATCAAATTAATTGGTAAGAACCACTGTGGTGTAATCACTCAAGTAATCTTATTTATTTGATTGGAGTTCAATGCCATACGGAAAAAATTCACCTGTACAACAGTGCTCAGGTTCTAGCTAAAGGTACAAGGGAATGGGGGGGTGGGGGGGGGGAGCTGAAAAGTTCTTCAATTACTCAGACATAATGATCTTACGACTTTTAGCTTCCTTTATATATTGACAAGGAGGCACTCAACTGGTAACCCATACAACAAGTAGGCGGAACAACTCATAGTACATCAGGCTACTAACTGTTCTCCTAGTAATAGGTGTGCCTCGCCTAAATTACTGGCTGCACTTTTACCTGGCAAAACTCCTACGGCATAGCCACTCTCTTTGTCAAAGTCTGCTGGTCTGAACTGATGAAATCATTTGAACTTACATGCCTATTTCAAGCTGTTTACACCTACATGTAAGCTATGATACTGACCTGCATCAACCTCTCTAGCTGGTAAAACTTCAAATGTAGCTCCTCAAAGTCAGACTTGAAGAGATCCCTCAGACCATAATCAAACATGATCTTTACAAGCACTGAAAACGCCTGCTCCTCTGGCATCTGCGAACAAAAAAACAGGTATATACGTGTAAGTGCTCATTAAGCCAAATCTTCACATTTTATTTTTTTATCTCCTTTTTTGGGCGAGAGAGGGGGATGAGGATGGGGATATATGATTTTTTAATACATTTTAAGTTAAGAAAATCTTAATAATAGAATGTTTCACAAATAAAGCCACAGATTTAAAAACAGTTTCAGTGCAAATAACTCAGAAAAAACAACCAAAATCTCCTGAGGATTTTCTTACCATACAAGAAAAATACTAAATCTATTCAACTAGTAGAGCAAATAACTCTATCTTGTTAGCATATAATCATCTATTCCTTCACATCTTACCTTGGAGGTTACAAAAGAAAATATAGCCCCACTGTCTTGTAATGAATCAGTCAGCCTAAGCCCAGATTTTTAAAGGTACCTACTGACCAGTTAGTAGAGGTCGATCATAGTTATAATACGAAAGACCAAACAATGAGATTACTTACATGTAGCAGTAGGGCAGCAGCTAGGAAGGACAACCCCTGACAGTAGCCTATTTCCTCATCATAAACAGAGTAGGCCTGCAAAATGGACAGAGTAATGTTCTGTTACATTAAAAGCACTTAATAAAACAGAGCGAACTACTTTGCAAGCAACAATTATGAGAAATAATTCGGTACATTTGTTATTTACTTGTACTAATGACTTATGATAACAGTGGTAAAGAACATATAACAGCTACTCGAAAAACTGAAAAAAGAAATGCCTCTGCCAAACTGTTCATGTATCTGTACATGTATATATGTGTGCTTGGGGTTTTATGTCCTACTTAACAATTTTTCAGGACCACAAGGAGTCATTAGGTGTGCGTGCATATAATATGTCTTCTTGTGGCAGGGCAAGTCCATACCATCAAAGTGTTGCCACCACTAAAGCCAAAAACACACCAACCATTATACTGATACTGGGCCATCCAGTTAAGTTTCCTTGTTCTAACCTCTCACTGCTGAATGCCATGTGAGGCGGCAGCAAGTATCATTTTTAAAGTCTTTGGTATGAAAAGACACCCGCTCCAGGTATGATAATGGGGTCTCCTAACTTGGAGGCGGACGCTCTAACCAACAATGAAGTATGATGTCAAAGACACCAGATATGACACCCCACCCAGGCACATTATACTGACAGCAGGCCAACCAGTCATGTTTTCTTGCTCTAACCTCTCAAAGCTGAGTGCCCAGCAAGGCAGCAGAAAGTACCAATTTTTAAAACCTTTGGTATGACCCGACCCAGGTGTGATAATGGGGTCTCCCGACTTGGAGGCGAATGCTCTAACCGACAATGAAGTATCATGTCAAAGTCACCAGATATGACTCCCCACCCATGCACATTATACTGACTTGCAGCAGCAAGTACCATTTTTAAAACCTTTGGTATGACCCGACCCAGGTGTGATAATGGGGTCTCCCGACTTGGAGGCTGATGCTCTAACCAATACTCCATTGAAGCAGTCACCTGCAAAACTGTAGACTCTTGCTCCACACCCAACTTACTGATCTTGTACAATGAATCATGACCCGCACCCATCCTACTGATCTTGTACAATGACTCTTGCTCCACACCCGCCTTACTGATCTTGTACATTGACTCTTGCTCCACACCCACCTTACTGATTTTGTACAATGACCTGCTCCGTACAATGACTTGCTCCACACCCACCTTATTGACCTTGTACAATGACTCTTGCCTCACACCCACCTTACTGATCTTGTACAATGACCCTTGCTCCACACCCACCTTACTGCTCTTGTACAGTGACTATTGCCCCACACCCACCTTATTGATCTTGTACAATGACTCTTGCCCCACACCCACTTTACTGATCTTGTACAGTGACTTGCTCCCACCCACCTTATTGATCTTGTACAATGACTCTTGCCTCACACCCACCTTACTGATCTTGTACAGTGACTCTTGCCACACACCCACCTTACTGATCTTGTACAATGACTCTTGCTCCACACCCACCTGACTGATCTTGTACAATGACTCTTGTGCCACACTCATCTTACTGATCTTGTACAATGACTCTTGCCCCACACCCATCTTAATGATCTTGTACAGTGACTTGCTCCACACCCACCTTACTGATTTTGGTACAATGTCTCTTGCCTCACACCCACCTTACTGATCTTGTACAATGACTATTGCCCCATACCCACCTTACTGATCTTGTACAATGACTCTTGCTCAACACCCACCTGACTGATCTTGTACAATGACTCTTGCCCAACACCCACCTTACTGATCTTGTACAATGACTACTGCCCCATACCCACCTTACTGATCTTGTACAATGACTCTTGCCCCACACCACCAGTGTCCTTGAAAAAATCATGTGCCGGGAATGTTCTGTTGATGTCACGAGATATTGTCTGCTCATTTGGAGATTCCTGTCAACATGACATAATAATAAAATGCAGGTTATAAAGTTCGAAAACTTTTATCTATTTGATGTGTTATGAAAACAATGCATCCTTAAGACGTACATATACCTTTAAGAAATTTGATATTGCCATTAGAGACTCTATTCACTTACATTTTAATGTAAATGTAGTTGTGAAGTTAAAGGAGGGAAACCTCAACACATTACAAAATACCCATACAACTGTCTGGACGCAAGGCTGCTGAGAAGTCACTAAGAGCGGATTCCAAAATGTGGCCTCATGAGAATGAGTGGTCTCTAGCCACAACTCTTAAATAACTTGGCCAGAGGAGCCATTATAAGCTGATTCCAAAACATCGCCTCTTTGTTTCATTTATTTATTTGATTGGTGTTTTACACCCAACTCCAGAATATTTCACTTTTCACCGGGGGAAACCCACGACTATCGGCAGCTTGCTGGAAAACTTTCCAACGTACGACCGGAGTGAAAGCCAGCATCTTTATTTGAAGGTAAGTAGTCACCTGCCAAAACTCCTTAAACAGCTTGACCAGGGTTCTCACAAAGAGCCGATTCCAAGACCAGGTATCCTTGGTCAAGAACAAGTGGTCTCCAGCCACAACAGTTTACACAACTTGGTCATGAGTTTGAAACCGCTACCATCCAGACTAACCTTGCCAATAAGGACTCTATAGGCATCCATCAGTTCTGTGTTGTTAGCACAGTTAGTGAGGAGCTGCCAAACCTCTCCTCGCAGAGCCTCGGGAATACCCTTCCTGCAGAGGCCTGTGACCTGTTTGGGGCGCTGGGCGAGGTTCTGGTGCCAGCGGGTCAGCACATCTCGCCATGCCTCCAGCAGGTTGTCGTCTGTAACCTCTTTACTAACTGAGCCAGACCCACTCAACAGAGGTTCATCGCCATCTGAAAACAGGAGACTGAGTTATATTGACAGTCTGCAGACAAGGACAAGTTCTTCCCAGATATGTGACAAGGTACTATAAAACAAAGAGTACAGTTTTAAGGGAAATAAACAAAGAAAAGCTCACCCTCCGCCCCACCCCCACCCCAAAAAAAATTACATTTTTTGAGCATGTACATTTTATATTTCTTAACAGCCCCTCTATTTCAAGTATATTTTCTGTCTATGGTCAGAAATATTTGTAAATGATGTGATTAATAAAGATGCTGGAAATGCAGGATCGGCTTAGCGTCCCCAATTCGGAGGGGTTATGCTTTACCTGATTCTGGGTCCTCCATATCCACAGGTGTCTGAATTTCCTCAGGTAATGTTTTGGCTGAGGGGATGTTCAGTGTGAGTTTCTTCCTCTTGTCTATGTCGGTCTGACTCTGTACATTCATCACCTCAAACTCCTGCTCTCCCACACGGCTACTCTCAATCTGATAACATACAACATCTCTAAACGTTAAGGCATTCTCACTATCCCTAATTTTTAGGCAAATAGCAGGTCATTTTAGCCCATCAAAATTTTTTTCTAAAGTTTCCTCAAAGCAGAAAGAAACCATTCAAAAAATGTAGCTAACCATTTCAGCCCTGAAAATTTGAAACATCTACTTAACCAGAAAAAATGTTACTTGAAATCTACCTTGTGAAACATTTAATTCCTTTATTGCTTATGAAATTCAAGTACATTTAGATTACTGGACAAGTTTTACCTTACACTGGACACTGCCAGTCATATTCCATTGAGTGGTTGACAACAGTTACCATATGTGTAAGGTAAATACTGTAATAATTCAAATTCAACTACATGAAGACTGCCAGCCTTACATGTGTTTGTTGCTCAACATTCGCTTTGTGAACATATTACTGGCCATAAACGCAGTTTTGAATGCAGGTAAACATTGCTGCCTATAAAAGACGACGCTTCATGACGTCTCTCATTTGATTTACATAAGATGTGATGAATATACATTATATGTCAGGCAAGAAATGCCTCCTTCTTTATTCAAGTCAACTGAAAAGTCGTCTTTGAACCATTGCTTTTGAACGGTCATTAGGTTCACTGTTGGACGTGGTATGTCACTCCATCTCAGAAAGAGAAATTGCACGAGGAAAGCAGCGAACCACATTTCCTCATGCCTCCTTGTTTGTCCGCAGTTATGCCATTATAACCATATACACACCCTTCAACGCAATGGGCAGAGGTATATGACTGGGTTTGAACTGCATTTCTTACCATGCTCTAAGTGTTTCGGTTGGATTGTCGGAAAAACTCCCACATTTATTTAAACAGTCTGACATCCATCAGTCAGTAGACATATAACTTGTTGCACCTGCTTTATTTCGCTTTCAATTTTCTAACCAGACATGATAACTTATCACTTTTTTTTTGCTTTAGCCTGTTTTTTTTTTCCTCTGGCATTTTGCACGAATGGGAAATCATCTGTCCGTCTTTAAATCTGCTTTCATCTGAGCAAACCAGATAACCGCTGGTGCCAATTTTTGAGGGCTGCATGGACACCTATTTTTTCAATAGGTTTCAATTAGACCACACCGTCTAAAATTTTTGTTCACAGGTAGACTGAATCATGAATGTCATTGCAGGGTATAAAAAGAAAAATACAACTGAACATCTTCTAACTCAGGAAAATGTGAGCTATTCAAGCAATTTTTCATGTTAGATACATATGTAACTGATAAGAAGAGCCTTGAAAAATACACAAATCATAAAAAACTTAATATAATTTTATCCCATTTTAGAATTCAGCATTGATTCACCCGAAAAACACAAAATACAAAATGGCTAATCAAATTTATACTTTCACTTTCAGTATCCCACAGAATGACCTATCCATACCTGCTTGAGTGTAACATGGAAAATCTCGTAGTGAGGTTTCTTGGTGAAGTACCAGAACCTCTCTGTCTGGGGGTAGATCTTAGCCTTGGTCTCGATGGCAAACCTCACAGGCTCCTGTATCCCATTCAACACCAAGTCAATAGCCACTGTCATAAACACACGCGTGTCTGCAAGAGGATAATACATTATGTGTAGCCTCACTATAAGGCGTCTCGATATAGTGCTGATATAACATGAGCGAAATCTTGTCCCCCAAAAATCTGTGATGTGTTTCCATGTGACAAGGCCTAGATTTACAATGAGAACAGCTAAAACTGCAAACAAATACAAATTTTTCAACAAGAAATATATGTAAATAACGCATCATCATTCGCTTCATTTGTCACTGTTAGTGTGTCACACAGGTGTTACTTGATATTTCAAGTTTAATCTTCTGAATATCACGTAAGTAGAAGGATTTTTCTGTGAATAATGGAAGAGGTTGTAACTGGTACATTTCCTAGGGAGCAAGTTTTATTTCAAACGCACATGTGATGTTTGTTGTTGCCGCATTACTTCCATGTGTGAGTGGCTTCCTCAGCAATACAGAACACATTTTGCTCACTCTGACAGGCCTACCTCATAAAGGGATTAATATCTGTACACTTTCAGTCAAAGAAAAAAAGTTTAATCAGATCACTGAATGGCTATAAAGCGAGAAGTGAAACTGCAGGGGGTAAGATTTTGCCTACCCCCAATGCTGATATGTGAGAGTTGAGATGAAATCAAAACGTTTGAAAACGGCATCTTAATTTTTCCTCTTTCCTTAATTTAATACATTGATTTTGCATGACATACCTCAAAATAGTGAACATTATTTCTTCATTTACTTTGTAGTCAGTAGCTATAACGTGGTCACGTGACCGAGTTGACAGTTGTCTGTGGTCCACCATTTTGAACCTGAGGCCTATAATTTCCATGAGTTACTTCTTATACGAGCAGACACGGACGAAGCCAGTACCAAATACATTATATCCTTTTTTATTTCAAAAAAGTAGGTGGACAAAACTACACTAATTGAATTCAGCTTGTGAATTCAGCTTGTGGAAATGTTTAACATGCACAGAATTATGCGATATTACACTAGCTTTGCGGAAAAAAGATTTGTAGGATGGTGCCCAGATACTTGTGTTCCATACATGAATTGTGTACCGTAGAACACTACACGTAGCTGAATCCTCAGGTTTCATAAATCTCACACAGTTATGGTAAACTAAATAAGACAGCTTTTGACACAGCACATTTTGCATCCATAAACCTTAGTTCTATGTCAAAATCATGAATTGTGAGACAGACTGTGGGCTATATTCTGGATCCCAAGGTCATTTCATCATAACGCAAGGTAGCCTATAAGACGCTCAGGAACCTGTCCCCAAAGTGGCGTGCTACAGTGAGGCTGTATATATAATATTATTCTATAGAGGATATAGCACAGTGAAGGTTGAATATCATGAATATTGCTTGGCTGTGAGGTGCAAATGGCAGTGAATGTTATCATGTGAATTACCTTTTTTATCACACTTTTATCAGCCAAGTAAATCCTGACATTTCACAAATCCTGAAAATGATGGGTGTGGTCACTGCATCACAGTAATCTGCACAGTTGATGAATGAGGTTAGATTTGGAAATATGTTTGCTCTCCCTCTCTTCAGGTCAGCAACAGTTTCACTCTGTCACTCATGACATCTCTGACATCAGTCACAGACGCCAGCGCTGGGGAACTAGATGTGTCATCCTCAATGATCAAGGACGTGTTGTTTGAATGCTAATTGACATGTAGGGGTCAATTTCACATTGCATATCAGGTTCTATCAGAGAACAGTAATGCTTCTGAAAGGAGGATTCTCTCTCGCAGTTCACAAGTTTGAATTTATTGCCTCTGAAGAGCTAAACCAAGGAAAAAAAGGCATCTGAGCCAAGTTGGTAACCAGTACTTGACCCTGTATGTTGTTAAAGCAGAGGAGGTAACAAGGGTGAAGGTTTGAACAGAGACAGACTGGACTGCTGGGCCAGTGAGATCCATGCTCTACCTGACAGATTTGACACATACCTTTGGGTGTTTCTGCGTTAAGAACAGCAAAGCTTGGTTCTGTTGGGTCCCAGTGGCCCGAGATCACATAAGACTTCCCGTCACTTCCTACGCCCATGGATTCCTGACAAAAACAAGTATATGATTAGACACTAACCACATGTCAATCCATCTGATAAAGGGAGCTATAAGTGAATCATTGTGCATTTTTTGTGGTCGAATACCTTTTTTTTTAAAAGCAAAATAATTATAAACTCTGAACTGAGGAAGTAAGTCAAAGGTCCGTCGTGCTGATCACAATCTAATCTGGTCTACAGGACCAGAGCTCTACTGAAAGTCACGTCAAATTGTATCTGTCAGTAAATTAACCTTTACTGATACTAACACATTTCTGAAGAATGTAGTTCGAATTAAGTGACCCGACAAGGACATAGTCCGGTTCAAAAACAGCCTCATGTTTTTTGACGAAGGTTGTTTTATCCGATAGATATTCTGAAATCCATATAAAGGGGAGATAATCAGATGTGAGCTTGCTTCAAAACAAAAACATTCATCTGTCAGCAGTATCGCGTTACTGACATTTCTGAGTACAAAGTATCATAGTGCTAATCTTTCTAATACAAATTAAAAACATTTCTCAGGCGGACTGGCCCTTACAGCATTACACGTGGTTCAATTTTTGTTCCCTAGCCACAGTACATCCACACGTGTTACTTGGGCTCTTAACCCTGAACTTGGTCATTATGTATCAAACAGAGATGTTGTCTTGACTTCCATTCATTACCCTAGCAGCACGCAGTGTTATGCAGCTAAAAACAAAACATAGTCGAAACACAGTCAATCTAAAGTGCGTGGAAGTGACCTCATAGATGGCGCTGTTTGTAGTTGTTCCGACATTATGTATGCCTGGTCGGTTTGTCAGTGAAAAGATCTAGCAGCATCACGTAAGCATAGTATCATAGCAGAATCATAAGAATTTCCCATTCAGAGCAGAAATGAGAAATTTATTCCATTGTGGATAAAGACTAAGGCAGGAAATCCACTGAAGCAACAATATTATTATACATTTCTACTGTTTTGTCTGTCTGCGGTCCACATTTAAAATCTCCCTGAAACCCAGGAAAAGCATTGTTCGGCACAAAGTTTTAAATGTCAGGCATAAATTGGTAGTGGACACATTGTTGTGTGAAATAGTTATCTGCAAGCTTGGAAGACCCCATTTTACTGAATTTCAATAGATTTTACTTTTAATAATGTCCCGTAGAAAAACTCTGATCCTCACCATTTCTATGAGTTGCATGTCTCCATCTTTAACATTCCTCCCTGGTGATACCAGCAGACCAAAACATCTACAAGACAAATACTTAAACTATAGCAGAGAATTCACCAAACATAGCAGGACCTCCTGATTGACAAGAGACTCCTTGCAGATTTCGGGACAATATTTTCGTAATAAATCTGACTTTACTAACAAGAAATGATTCACCGCCACAATAATTTTCTTCAAGCAATGACTCTTCAAGTACTGGAGCTGAAACGTCTTTTTCTACTTACAAGAACTCTATTGATCTCTTATTAACAGTTCTCAACAATAAGACAGCCTATATTTAGTCAGAAGAGTACAATTAGACAACAAATCGGCCTTAACTAGTTTTGAACCTCACCTTTCAATAAGCAGCTCCTGAGGTCCGGACTGCTGGACTGTGATCATAATCTTCTTATCAAAGTTACACCTGAACTTGAACACGTTCTTGTCTTTGGGGCAGGTGGTGAAGTTCCCCTTCCCATCATCCTCCTTGAACTCCATCATGACGGTAAAGACGTTGGACTGCTCAGAGTCCTGGGGCGTCTGGGGGGGCTGCAGTTCCTGCACAGAGCGCAGCTTACGCCGGAATGTTGTCCCAAAACAATACAGTATCTTCCCCACCTGCAACGGTAAGACCAGATTGCTTATTTCACACAAATTACCTTATTGGGATAAATAACATCAATAAACACAAGAAAATTCCCTGTTAAAGGCTGAGATAATTTATGTACACACAATGTATGCACAAAGCTAACAAAGGACACAAAGTTTACTAACTTAACCACTCTCATCATAAAAGTGAAAAATTCTTGAGTACAGCATTAAAAACCAATCAACTACATAAACACACGTATATATAAAGAGCTGGACATAATAAAGCTTACTAAACCCACCACACCTTGGCAAATACAGGAGGACATGTCTAGTTAATGTGAGTCTCAAGCATGTCAAGACAAACTGGTGTAACAACAGCCTGGTGCACCGTGGAGAGGAGCTAAATTGGGCTGATGTAACAATAGCCCGGTGCACCGTGGACCGGAGCTAAATTGGGCTGATGTATAGTCAGAAAAGATTAATACCCTAAGGCAAAGATTCACATGCAATATCAATTACAAGAAGTTATGAAATATCCACATTATCCAAGGGTTGATCAGCCATATTAATGAGAATGCCCTCCTAGCGATAGCTCATGAATATCTGTTAACAGGTGTAAATCAATTACATACGGATCCACGAATGAGCACATCAACAACTGATCTCCTTGAATACAATGTAGCTATTACCTCTGCATTTATAATAACCTACCTGAATAATTATCAATGACGGCGGCATGCTTGGATAGTTTAAAAGCACATGTGCATGCACGCTTAGAATTACCATATATTATAATACAGAACATTAAGTACTGTATACATGTCTCAGCCATTTTGCATGTTTACTGGGAGCAATTGGGGGACTATTTTGAAAACTTTGTTTAGCTGTACACTCTGATGATAAACCACATTTTGCCCAGCTGATTAATGGGCAAATTAACAGGTTAAACAAGTTAAGAATTTAAACTTATTAAATGTAAATCTATGTTCAAAAATAATCTATGTTAAATAATAAAATTGATACTATTCTGATTTTATTTTACTTATAAGTATTTTTAATCAACAGAAAATGTTTAATATGGTTTATGAGGTTTACTTGCCTTCACAAATTACTGTCATGTCCAAAGGAAAGTGAAACAAGGGGAGAAACAGAACAATTTCCTAGCAAATATTAAACACGTATATTGTTGGAGGTTAGTTGTTGAACTTGATGGTCACTGTAGAGCACTCAAAAGCAGAAATGCTAGGAAACTAACAAATTTGACCTGCTGTATATCATGTATGATTTATTTATTTATTTACCTGATTGGTGTTTTACGTCATACTCAAGAATATTTCCCTTATACAATGGCGACCAGCATTCAGGTGGGAGGAAACCGGGCAGAGCCATGGGGAAAACCACAACCATCCACAGGTTGCCGCCAGACCTTCCCATCTGCGGCTGGAGAGGAAGCCAGCATGAGATGGACTCACAGCGACCACATTGATGAGAGGCTAGTGGCACAGTGTTGGAATACTAACCCCCTCTGCCCCTCATCATGCAGGAACATGATACTAAAGGGCAGAGGAAGACTCGGCAGTCAAAAATAGTGATGCTTAAAAAGACTAAAACTAACTTACATGTTTGTGAAGATTTTGGGTGAGGGGTGACGATGTTCCATGCCTATTGTGGTCATGCACGTAACATGCAAAACCAAGGAATGATATACTATACATTGCTTACTGCTTCTGCCAAATCACATCGGAAGACATGGCACTGAAAGATGGTGGTGTCTGCTGTTTCACCATGGCTACAGGTGAACGCAAAGCAGCGCTTTTCCTCGCTCTCAACTGGTCCGCGGACGCAAAGTAAAATGCGGTGAATCTTGTACGTTGATATGTCCGTCTGCGTTCCTGGGTCTATCAACCTGTAAACATTCAAGGCCACAGCTTGTTAACCTCAAACACAAGTACAGATTTGTGTATATGCAAATGAGCTCGTACAAATCATATGCACCCCATGACCTTTCATGGTTGACACTCACTGTACTGAATGAACTCAATCAACATTGTGATTTTACCATTTTCCCTGTTGACGTCAGAGTCTTACAAGATTCTGGGAGTCACCTGTTCAACAGGGAATACAATGATAAAGCCAGTTTAATAATTAATAGAAGTCTTATGTGAATACAAAGCTAAGGGGATGCAAGTTTGGTTCGGGTTTAACATACTGGTTAATAATACATATACATTAAAAATAGCAGGAAAAAATGTCTACATTTTCTAACACTTGGTCCTCCTATTAAGCACCTTGAAAAAATAAGACCATAAAATAATCTGAGAAAACAATATGGCCTCATTTATCATAACTTTATGGCACATTAGGTGTAACTTTGAGGGGGTTTGATTATTTCTGGGTATGACCAGGTGTCACTCAAAGTCCACATACTCAGTCCACCAACAAAAAATATGCTTTTGGAATCTGACTAAAAACATGGTCTATAATTAACAATGGGCGAAAAAACTTGATAATCTCAGGCCAAGCTAAGCTGAATAACAGACACCAATAAAACAATCAGCTGTCTAATTACGGGAACGCTGTATGATCAAAGGTAACAACAAACTGAAGATGATCAGTGTATAGTGTTTACAATGTTACGCCTCACTGCACTCATACATGTGGAAGGTACATTAGTCTCACAGTTTCTCCTCTGTCATTGATTTCTCTGAATAACTCAAACCATGCAATGAGACTTCACCAGTTATTAAGTTTAAGAGCTGTTCGCATTAATCATATTAATTATACAGATGAGTAATGCTGCTGACTGCAGATTTAAGTACAATAAGCAACTGTAGACAATTTTTAGTATGCATGCAGCAAACACTGAGACTAATCCCACTGAGCGAGAGTACCGAACAACTTTGCACATGAAAGAAAGGCCTAATTGAAGTTAGATTTTATGTATTTCGTTGTACCAAAATACATGTAGCTATGTCGCCTTGAAAATTCAAATATGTGTAAATTTCAGCCATATATTGCCTAGTTGTCTTATCAGGCCTTGTTCACACATGCAGGGGCTTTGATGGGTAGATAATATCCCATATGCATAACCAGCTCTGGCTGACCAGGCTGATAGGGCTTTGGATTTGCATCAGTGAAGGCCTTGGATTTGCATCATTGAGGGCCTTGGATTTGCATCATTGAGGGCATTGAAATTGCATCTGTTGCTTTTTACTGTTATACACACTACTTTGCACTGTACGCTGCACTTTTTTTTTTTGGATACAAAGAATCCGTAAATCATAAATACATAGCAACATCACATTGAATATGCTTAGTGGACAAGGCTCTGCTTCTACTGAGTTATGCAGGTCAACACGCAGATTTAATGTGGCAGCAAGATTCACCTGGTTCTGCCCGACTGACCATAGAGTTGCTCAAGACAGATGGTTATGTGATTAGCATTACATGTTAAAATGGTGGTTGATCTCAAATCTTCTGTGATGGCAGTCCGTCTTTAAACACTGAACGTAGGGAAAGCAACGTGGCTTTCATGGCTCCATTTACTCAGCTGTCTTTTTGGCCATCTTGTTCGTGAAAATCACAGCTGACTACTTTGGCTTGTCACTGGTCCAACCACTCACGATCGAAGGCAAATACTATGCGTATATGATTCAAAAGTATTTTTTATCCAAAAATTTGAGTATTTTTACCAGAAAAACATAGAATTGAGTTTTTCCACTCCAATATTCAGTTTTTAACTGAATTTTACCACCAAATACAGGGGTTTAAAGTCAACGTGTATGAAGCACTGTACAGTGTGCTGGTATTCTTCTATCCTGACAGCCATAATGCACATGATATGTAGTTGAATTTCTTGAGTATGGTAAAAAATACTCTTACAGAAAAATACACAAATTAAGTACATTTATGACAGTTTTCTCTCAGACATTGCCCGTTTTCTTCCAATTGTAAATGCCGTAAAAGCACATGTAACTGAAATATTCATGGGTATTCATATTCACACAAAACAATTTTTATACTGCTTCTGACTTACCAGTTCACTACACACTTTGAGCTGTAGCAAAAAATTACTTGTACTGTCAAACTTGAAGCATTATTTTATTTTCCAGATAGGGTTGGGGGTACAATCAAAAAACTAGATGCACAAATATTTTTTTCTTAACTACGTACGTGTACGTATATGTACACATACTTTTACAAGATACGGTGCAGTAACAGGTAAGGTGCAGTAACAGGTAAGTTACAGTAACAGGTAAGGTGCAGTAATAGGTAAGGTGCAGTAACAGGTAAGGTGCAGTAATAGGTAAGGTACAGTAATAGGTAAGGTGAAGTAATAGGTAAGGTACAGTAACAGGTAAGGTGCAGTAACAGGTAAGGTGCAGTAACAGGTAAGGTACAGTAACAGGTAAGGTGCAGTAACAGGTAAGGTGCAGTAACAGGTAAGGTACAGTAACAGGTAAGTTACAGTAACAGGTAAGGTGCAGTAATAGGTAAGGTGCAGTAACAGGTAAGGTGCAGTAATAGGTAAGGTACAGTAATAGGTAAGGTGAAGTAATAGGTAAGGTACAGTAACAGGTAAGGTGCAGTAACAGGTAAGGTGCAGTAACAGGTAAGGTACAGTAACAGGTAAGGTGCAGTAACAGGTAAGGTGCAGTAACAGGTAAGGTACAGTAACAGGTAAGGTGCAGTAACAGGTAAGGTGCAGTAACAGGTAAGGTGCAGAAACAGGTAAGGTGCAGTAACAGGTAAGGTGCAGTAACAGGTGAGGTGCAGTAATAGGTAAGGTACGGTAATAGGTAAGGTGCAGTAATAGGTAAGGTGCTGTAATAAGTAAGGTGCAGTAACAGGTAAGGTGCAGTAACAGGTAAGGCTCTCACTTTTCATCACCTTTGAGCCTTTTTGTAAAAAAAACAACTTCACCACATTTACAAATGTGTCTCTAATTATATGATTCATTTCTGACTCTAATCCATAAATAGAAATTTTGTCCAACTTTTTCTTGTGTAATACTGTTTTATGGGGTTCAATATAGATATTATCCACTGTTACAAGACTATCCAGTCTGAATACCAAGTCAGCCTTGAACAATGCCTGGATTTTTATCTTTCTATCAATCTGTAATATTATCAGAAAGGATTACATTTACATGCCCTGAGGACACAAGTCATTCAATCCATATTTAATTAAGTTACATTAGGCTGCGTCGAATGAATGTCCTTTGAGTTCACTACCTCGGAGAGACCGTTGTACACGGAAACTGATCCTGATCATTTTACATGGGATATTTTCATTTTTGTACAAGCTGTAAAGTGTGAATGCTGTAATTCTACAATATTTTCGCATGTTTGCAAGGTGTTTATTCAAACATATTCTGAAGGGATTTATGTTCTGTGTTGACTGATAAAATTGTATTTTTTGTGAAACCCCAAAACTGGCCAATCTAACAGATGTAGTATTATCTACAAAATCATATTAAAAATCTGCATAAATTGCACTGAAAGTTGCTCTTTCATATATGAAAAGGTTGAGGAGTTATGGTATGTGCATAAAACCTTCCACTTTTCCCACTGCAGTATAATTACCCAGTAGCTTATCTAGTGCATATTTTATACAGACACATTTGGATGCACTACAATTAGACAGTGTTTAAGTGAAAGATGGAAAGCTTTCTACCTTTACAAGAACAATAGCTACATGTATGGTTTTCTTAAATACATTAATAGCTTGGCCAACTGCAGCTTGAAAAAAACTGGGCCACACATCAAACTAGTTATTTAAGATGTTGATGTACAGTTAAGTTAATAACATGTGTTTTGAACAGCCTGAAATTTGTTTTTTATTATCACATACATGTAGTTGAGTGGAGGAAAACCAAGCAGGGCCCAGAAGAAAATATATAGCCAGGGTCATATCTAGAAAAACATTCTGATCCCAAACTTTGTGAATGAAGAAATTTCAAAAATGCAACTCAAAATGATGCTTTCTAAGAGCTTTTAAGTCAGTGAATGAAAGAAATTTGTATGTAACTTATGTTTCTATTGGTAAATCCTCATATTTTTGTTTAATTTGCTTGCTTGTTTTAATAAGGCTTGTTTAGCTTGCGCAACGAACAGTTTTGGAGCCAAATCGTTTTCCAAAACTGAAATGACTCTAGACATGGCCATGATAGCACCTGCCTTGTTATTTGAACAAGTCACCAAGGATTAGCCTTCTTAGGAGGCCAACTGCAGCAAAAACCCAAGCTGTGAACAACAGCTTTGAGAGGGGTTGTTGTCACATCCTCCATATTTTTAAAATAATCTGTAAAGGATTTCTTCCTACATTCTTTCAGCACTGTATTCACTCCACTTTAGGATGCTCTACAGTATTTTATGTTGCCATGGAGCAAAGCAACAGAGAAAACCATATAATCTCACCGTTAAGTAAAACCACTAATTCTGTACAAAGGTTGTCATTTTTCCATTTATTTGATTATTTATTATTTATTTGATAATTCTCGCGAATGTTACACCTGTACCATGGCAGTTAATTTTCAGGATGGAGGAAACCAGAGTACCTGGTGTAAATCACCTATATCTAGCAAGTTAATAACAAACGTCCCTAACCTGTAACATGCACATAAGAACAGCATAATTGTGCAAGAATGTGCGAACGGTTACATCAGCACAGTCAACTGCTTATTGCCACAATGTCCCACAAACAGTGCAAGTTAATCCACAAATTCCCTGTCCGAGACCTAGTTTGAACCCATGCCTCATATGACCAAGCTTTTCATCCACTCTGCCATAACTCAATGACCAGGTCAGTAATTTTGATCATGTCTTACCTGACTATTCCCGCTGATGTATTAGGGATTGACAAAGTAACAGGAATGGACATTTGTGACTGTTCATTCAACACTGCCATGTTACGATATATCTCCTTCTCACTCCTCGGAGCATTCACGGTGGCACAACCAACGTAAGTAACTCCATCAAACAACGTAAACTCGTCCCCTGGAGAGGTTGGCAGAGACGTAGAACGTCCTCTGTCTGTAACACGGGAAATGAACACTGATCACTGATACTTTAAATGAATATATCTAATATTATTAAAGAACACTATAAATCCTTATGAACAGATTTTCACAACATAAAAAGAATAGAATCCTTCTTTGCTGTTGTTACATACTACATGATTCAACATGGATAACTTATGTGCTGAAAAGTAAAAGTAAAAAGCTTCAATAACCTTGCAATCATACTTACAGTTGTCATGGTTAATAAGACACACCTGCACTTACAGACGAGGTCGACGTTAAAAACACTTTCGTTGAGCATAACCTAATTCTATCACAAAGGAGAAGGTCAGTCTGAAGGAATATTTGTTCGTTTTATTCTTATTCAGGCTGATTAATGATAAAGATAAGGGTTTTAAAAAAATTAACATTGAAAGGGAAATAAACAAAAAAATCAAATTGAACGTATCAACATCACTATACTATTTTTCACTTAGGGCCCTTTTTTAGAGGATGAGTTAAGTAACACCTAGCACACATATTTTTAATCATGGCCGAAATGTAGCTAAAAGCATGCAAATGGCAAAGTAACTGATAAAATTACATGTACAAGACACTGTGGATGTTCCATATGCGTGATGTCAGAATTAAACTATTACAGATTTGCCAAAGAACAATTATTGTTTCCTAATATTATGCTAAGAAATGCCATATAAATTTCATGTAATAAGAAAATCTCAACTTACTTGAGCCATCAGCGCCACTGTTCTTAACAGCCATTGTCAAAACATCGGCTGATTGGCTGGAGCTAATCACATGACTAGGTTTCTCTGTTAGCTCGGAGGCAGACATGTCGACCGAACTTGTACTGCTCTTTACAAGGTCACTAGGGCTTTCATCACTGATTTCTACACCAATGTCATTTATATCACCCGTGATTCTCAATTTTGGCTCTCCATTTATCATAACAAAATCTTCCCCCGTAGATGATGAATCAATGGAGCTTCGGCTGAGTGCATCTTCCATTTCAGTATCTGGATGACTTCATCACCCTGGTGTTCTTTGAACAGATGTCGATGGTCAGCGCATTTAATAAAAATCTACTTTAGATGCGATGGAACTGAAATAAAGGTGAACAAAACATAATAAAATAAATAAGAACTATTTCTTCATTCATCTCAGTGGCACCCAACGTGCAGGTGGCTATGCTTTCTGAAGACAAGTTACTTTAAAATGCCGTATGAGACTGTAACATGTGTCCAACCTGACATAACAATACTAAGTTTCTAATAAATAGTAAGTCAGGGAAACTTCCCACATCTCTTTAAGAATCTAACACTTATCTGCTCTTTATCAGATGACAGAGATTACATGTAGGTCAGTGGGGGTTGAACAATGTAAATCCATTCCGCAACTCTACCACATTTGTTTGTTTGTTTTGTTTTGTTCTGTTTTTTTTTTAGTGAGAAAAAACAATTTAGTTAAATCATATGTTAAGTTTCCAAACCCTACAAAGCATGGCATTTGACTTGAGCAGAAACCTAGTTGTAGGATTTTGCAAATATGAGTAGCAGATTATGGGAAGGTCTCTCATGACAACTGAATGTGCATCCACAACAGCTGCATCTCTCGATTATCATTTACTTTTTTACACTCACCCTCCAACATATTCAAAGATAAAACATCATCAGGTTCTAGGATTATGGTTTAATGCCAAGTTGGTAATATTTCAGCCATATTATGGCAAACCAGGTAGTTTGCAAAGTGCAGACACGCATAAGGAAATAGGAAAGATAAATAATCCACAAGGAAATAAAAGGCTTTCCTGCAATCTGTCACCTCAGTAGCAAAATCCTGTACCTCTCAAGAGATTCCTACTTGTTTTGTTCATGTACTTCATAAGACCCAACCACAACCATCTCTACTGCCCCATTCCCTCTTGGGACAAAGGCATATGTCCTGCTTTACATCCCTTCCAATACAAAATTTGTCTGAGAGTGAACCAAACAAATCGAAACTTGGATAAAACCAGTCCAGTGGAATTCTATCTGCTGCTTCTACTTCAAATTTAAAAGTACAAACTCAATAAATTATAATTTAAATTCACCTTTGATTTTAATGTCAAAATCTTACTTACTGTCTTTCCAGTAATTAAAGAGAACAGCAGGCTAAGACAATAATCTAAATTGTTTATTGTTTGGATCTTTGGCTGAGTGGATCTTCCATATTAATGTCTAGATGACTTCATACCTTTGCATTGTTTTCATTAGTGCAGATGCATTTTTAACAAATAGTTGCTGAGAATACTAATCAGAGTTAAATCTACCATTAGGCTGACACTTGAGTCTTCCACTCTAGGTGGAAATAAATATGTTTTGACTCATAACTATGCGTATGTAAGGGTAGCTGCACAATGGTACAGAATCATTAAGGCACAGAACTAAAACTTAACGAGATAAGGTCACCATTTGTTTTATGGTGACTTTATAGGCACCCCCACCCCCCACCTCCTCTGCGCCCACATGCATACACAAAACAGTGAGAACAGAAACTAACTTATACTGCAAAGTGAGTTCAAACAGATCCACTTTCTAGCTTTATGACCTCAATCTTGAACAAAGAATAGAAGGGGTGGCTTTGAGTGACCACCCCTATGTTTATCAAAGTCAGTGACACTGGGCTGTTTTTTCGACACGATGTACTTAACATTTAATCACGACAGTGTCAAGAAAACATTAGTTCCACGAATTTTTGGGACTCTGACCTCAGGTCTTCAAGTATCGAGCTTATCATTCGTCATGAAAAGTGGTGTTGTGTTGTTGTTGTTATGTCTAAACACCAACCTGTCAAGTGAAACCCATTGTTGTTGTTGTAACATCAAAACAATTGAGTTTTAAATTGATTCTTTGTTTAAACAATCGACAACTAGCTCTTCGCCAATAGCAACAATATTTTTTTTGCAGGAACACTATCCAAAGGAATACCCACCGATCAAAGGCTCCTTGAAACTCAGACAGACATAATAATGTTACATTTCTTCATTCGTAACATAATAAACATATTCACATGTGTACCGCTAGATGGCGTTTACGTGAAGATGATGTCACCAGCTTCGCGGAGCCACGTGACGATTCATGGGGATCCCCCACGTGTGACAGATATCGTCTGCTACAAAACTTGATCAGCTGTTAATTGACAAATTATAGCTTTACGAAACTGATCCTCGTGTTGACATCTGCGTTTTTCGAGTTCGAATAGCATTTCGAGGCTAGCTGCCAAAAGATTGAGTCTGACGTCCCGGTAACCAAGGTTACTGAAGTATTTAGGTCGATGATGAGCAGTCGAAATCTGTTTCGTCTTAACTTCGCCAAGGTGAACTTGGCAGAAGCAACGCGCCTGGAGATTTGTAAGGGAATACGTCGCTCGTCTCTAGCAATATCTCTAGCCGGTTTTAACACAGCCTCCCTGTGTATCTGCTTTATTTAGTTGATTGCTGAACGAGATAATGGTAAGTAATTAAAGCATCTTAGATACGGACCCTGTTGAAGAGTATTGTCGGGTTTCTTTGCCACTTTTCCGTTCAGACATTTCTACCTTTTGTGTTTTTCCAAGATGTCTGCTTATCGTAACCACAACGTGGCAGCGCTACAAGAGAGTTGGAAAAAAAGAGATATTAATTTATGCTACATGCATTATTGTCATTTAATCGTGTTGTTGAATGTTAAAATAACTTAAAGGCAGTGCATAATCTCAAATTATTGTGATATTGCTGAGCCTTTTGGAACACGGCAGCAGCAGTAGTGGCATAAGGATTTTTAACGCTATATTTAACATGAGTAGGCCTAGGATCCGTAGAGATGCTGATTTGAACCTGTGCAATTGGTCAGTGGCATACACTTCATTGCTAAAAAATAAGAAATTGCATACGAACTGGCACTCCATCCTCCTTATCCCCTTATATTTAAACTTCAAGGTGCATGAATATATTTTTGCCCCACTCTGATTTGCCTTCTAAGGATAAATAACATGTCATTTAGAAAAAGAGCTTGACTTTTGAAGGATACAATGGTTTGTCAAGTTTTGCATTAAACTTTTTTGAAAGTTCAGAAAAAATAAAATATTCTTGAATTTGGTGGAAAGACAGTTTTATCGTTGTTTTGTTTTCCAGAGAGAGTGCATCAGTGTCCATGTTGGACAGGCTGGGGTCCAGATTGGGAATGCCTGCTGGGAACTGTACTGTCTAGAGCATGGCATCCAGCCCAATGGTCAGATGCCAAGTGATTACACTCCTGGAGGAGGGGACGACTCCTTCAACACGTTCTTCAGTGAGACTGGAGCAGGAAAACATGTTCCTAGAGCTGTCTTCGTTGACCTGGAGCCCACTGTTGTAGGTAAGGATGCAACAGAGTGCATACAGTACATGTACAAATTTTTATACGTATTTACCATAACATAAATATCTTGCCCACCTCCCCTCAGAAATTGAGAGGATAAACAGAAGCTTTGAAATGTGATATTTTATTTTTCTCATCTTTTCACGTTTTTTGTCGTGCTGTGCATTAGGACATGTAATGTACAATGTCAATCATTATCTCAACTCCCCTACCCTAAGCTCCAATCCTGTTGATCATACATTTCAGAAGTTGGTGGTAAGAAAAAGTTTGACTCCATTACAATTTGTCTTTAAACTCAAATCTCAAATATACTTAGTGATTCAGTGAAGTTTAGTGTTATAATCTATGAACTTCACGTAAGATGAAATGGTCATCATCAACAATTTATTGGTTAGTTACAAATTTTATCATGTATGCAAGGTTAAATTCAAGAATACATGGGTGAGCCCTTTCATGTAAAAAAAAGTCTATAAGGTTCAGTAAAGTTTTAGCTTTCAAGTTTTTCAATTGAATTTTTGGGAAGAAAAGACATTTTTTTAAGATATAAATATATTTATTTGATTTTGTACATATACCATATTGACAGATCCTGTCATGCCCTAGAGTTAACGCTGACATGTCTTATGTTTTAGATGAAGTGCGAGCTGGCCCTTACAGACAACTGTTTCATCCTGAGCAGCTTATCACAGGTAAAGAGGATGCAGCCAATAACTATGCCCGGGGTCACTACACCATAGGCAAAGAGATTGTTGACCTAGTGCTGGACAGGATCAGAAAATTGGTAAAGGCTTCAGGACTGAATCACATATACATGTATTAGTAAATAGCAAGGGGCCTTTGCCTCATACTTGTCAGGAAATTGTTCTACAGGTCTGAAATGAAAATAAAAAGAATAATCTTTTTTCTGAAAGATAGTGAAACAGAGATGAATGTTGTTAAGGTTGAGGAATCAACAAGGGTAGGAAGTAAATGTAAAATAAATTCATTTCATTCTGTACTGAAAAACTGGAACTGGATCTGCCCTTTTTCCTCCAACCATTATGCTGGTTGCCGTCATACAAGCAAGTGAAATATTCTTCAAGTTGAGTACAGCATAAAACACAGAGCAAATAAATAAATAAAACAAGCTGAAACTAGAATTAACATATTCTTGATTGAGGTACGTGGAACAGTTTTGTATGTCTTTTATGAGTGTGCATGATGACACGAACAGAGCTTAAGATGGTTACTTTCACTATGAAAAGAGGCAGTCTGCTGTAAACAAGCTCTTGAATCCACAGTCGGTGTTTGCAGCAGCTTTTCACATTGGTTTCAGTTTCACTTTTGCAGTTCATAGGCTTAAGGATCTTGTCCTGTGTATAGAAACTTCTTAAGCAAATAGTGAAAATTATTAACATTTTTACTTATAAATGTATTTATTTGTTTATATTTTTTCTCTTTCTCTAACACCACTCTGATTTGATCATATTGATATCTGTATTTCCTTGTTCTTGTATTTCAGTCTGATCAGTGCACAGGTCTGCAGGGCTTTCTGATCTTCCATAGTTTTGGGGGAGGCACTGGCTCAGGGTTTGCATCTCTCCTCATGGAAAGGCTGTCTGTAGATTATGGGAAGAAATCCAAACTAGAGTTTGCTATTTACCCAGCGCCTCAGGTAGGTTATACCTTGGTACCTGACTTGGAAACTCGTGAACTAAATTAAGCGCTTTTCATAGCTTTACGTCATGTCATGTGTGTTCGTGTTTGAGGTTATGCTTTTTCATGTATTGTAATATGTAAGTATTGTAATTATAGGGTTTATGTAAAATATTGACTTGTCTTTGTTTCAGTGTAACGACATGTTTATATATGTTCATTTTTTCATTAAACATTATATCCGTGAATGTGGTTGATCAAAGTGACAATGTTTTTGTGTTAAGGTCTCTACAGCTGTAGTTGAGCCCTACAACTCCATCCTGACCACCCATACCACCCTGGAGCACTCAGACTGTGCCTTCATGGTCGACAACGAAGCCATCTATGACATCTGCCGCAGAAACCTGGATATTGATCGTCCCTCGTACACCAACTTGAATCGTCTGATTGGTCAGATCGTCAGCTCCATCACAGCCTCTCTGCGATTTGACGGTGCCTTGAATGTTGATCTGACAGAATTCCAGACTAACCTTGTCCCGTATCCTCGCATCCACTTCCCCCTAGTCACCTATGCTCCCGTGATATCAGCTGAGAAGGCGTACCATGAGCAGCTCTCTGTGGCAGAGATCACAAGCGCTTGTTTCGAGCCATCCAATCAGATGGTGAAGTGTGACCCGCGCCATGGTAAGTACATGGCTTGCTGCATGCTCTACAGAGGCGATGTTGTTCCTAAAGATGTCAATGCTGCTATTGCTACCATCAAGACCAAGAGAACCATCCAGTTCGTGGACTGGTGCCCCACTGGTTTCAAGGTTGGCATCAACTACCAGCCCCCAACAGCTGTGCCCGGTGGTGACCTGGCCAAAGTCCAGCGTGCTGTCTGTATGTTGAGCAACACGACAGCCATTGCTGAGGCTTGGGCTCGTCTTGATCACAAGTTTGACCTGATGTACGCCAAACGTGCCTTCGTCCACTGGTACGTTGGAGAGGGTATGGAGGAGGGAGAGTTCGCAGAAGCACGTGAAGATCTGGCTGCTCTGGAGAAGGACTACGAGGAAGTAGGCGTGGACTCCGCTGAGGGGGATGTAGAAGAGGATGCTGAAGAGTACTAGAGCAAAATGAAAAGCAGTGTAAAGAGAGCATTTAGGAGGTTGTCATATAGATATGTCCGAATATTGTTATAGCCCTGGTGAATGGAAAGGGAACATCTTGATATTGCACTGGTCTGTAAGTGGGTGTGTCAGTGTTCTTGTTTGTTTGTGGTCTAGCCAGTTTCCTTGGGCTTTAGTGTTACATGGTGAATAGACTTTACTGATTGTATCCAAATGTTCAGTATAACTATTAAAAGGAAGCGGGAGAGGGAAGGGACTTATGTATGTTGTAAACACCTCGGTACATGGAATGGAGCCGCTGCTCCTTTCTTTTCGTTTAAGTGTACATTGTGTGTTTCCTCTACCCATAAAGTGGAGTGGGAAGGAGCATATGGCTTTTGTAAACATATAGTACAGATTCTAGACAGCCGCGAGTTGTCTCTGATGAAAGCTGACAGGTACTCAGAGCCTGTCATGTTTTTATAGTCAAAATAGTTTTGCCACAGAGACAATGTTCGGACTGCTTTTATAAGACAGCCTCTGTGTAGTCTTTGCTCTCTCTATGCAGCTTCATTTTGTAATACACCTGCATATTTCCCTATTTACCCTGTATGTCATCAAACTGATGACTGTCCCAGACATAATAGCCAGTTTTCATCTGCTCAACCTGTTTAAAAGTATACAGTTCTATTTCCAAAGACACAAAAAGCATTTTCGATGTTAACCATAAAGGTAAGGCAAGCTAGTTGGTGTTGATCTGCTCGATTGGATCATGATAATACAGGTGTTTGTAAAATCTTGTGCCGTTACTGGCCTATAACACCAAATGTTTGACTGTTTGAGCAAGGCCAAGTTTCACAATCACCTGTCGCAGTATGCACACGTAACACTGTAGACATATTAAGGCTGCCATGATAGATAAGTGCACTTTAGATTTTTGAGTGCTGTGTAAAATTAAACCCTGCTCACCATGCTTTTGAAACACTTTCCATGTGTAATGTTGATTTTGAAACGTGCTGGTATCACTAGTGATACCCTGCATAATTTTCATAATAATGAGGTGATTCATGAGGTGACATTTGGTTATGACTACAGTCAATGTAAGAAGTGGAAACCTTGGAGCATTTTAAGGCCGTTTTCCAATTAGAGCACAAACAGTTTTGCGTTGAAATTTACATCGTTTGGAGGAACCAGCGCTCCGACAGGTGTCACCATTATTAAAACATGGCATAAGTACAAGTACTGTTTATCTTTTAAGGAGGTGTCCTTCCTATCACACAGACAACACAGAAGTCTTTCAGATATTTAGACAGTTTACATTTCTTTTTCCTATTGTTGTGGAAACTCTTCCCAATACAAATCATGCACACTGGTGTGTGTGTTTTTGTATGAAAATGACATTTAGTACATGTATATGTGCAACCCAGAACTATGTTGATACAATCAAGATTTTACTATACATGCAAGACTTTTAATTTACATGTACATTTAAGTTCTTAAAGGACAAGACAGCACCTGACTAAAACATCTTTCAATTGAAAGCAGGATTCTCAAGCTTTCTAAAAGGTATCATACTTTATTATTTTAATGAGATTTCACCGAGTAACATGTAGAACAAAATGTCAATACTGCACAAATGACCCGAACGGGGCCGTGCATGTGCAGGCTACTTAAACTGTAAGTGATATAGCAGGTTTACTCTATCAACAATATGAGAAATATCCTTGTAGTATGTTCAGTTTCCGAGAAAGCTATTTATCACTTGGACCTTCATCACGAAAGTCCACAACTTTTATTTGCCATAGGCTACTTCTACTTCTATAATACAGAAAACAACTTCATGTTAGGGAGCTAAAGTAAACTTGATGTTGATAATGGAGACGCGCTGAAGCTGTGTCAAGACGAAGTTTCACTAAACTTATACAGACTTGAAAAAAATCTAAAACAATATTTAATGCCAGCTTAAGATACTTTGAATGGTCTTTCAGTGGACGTAAACATTAGTCAGGTGCTGTCTTTTACTTTAACAGACATTCATATTCTTTGTGCTAGAATTGTTTACTATTTACCAGTTTTACAGAAATTTAAACATTTTTAGACATTATAATTTTCATTTGTAATTGTCTATAAAAGCATTGCAGTATTTATCAAACATGCTTCAGAACTGGATCTACCAGCATTTGACATCTGGAGGGCAAGACTATTTAAGCTTTTTAGTAAGGCTGGTATTGCATTTTCAAGTGTTATTAAACAGTATCTGAACAAATCCAACCTTTCCTGGTTTTGCATCCCAGGCTGTACATTGAATGCTGGTAAAATTTACTCAAAAAACATGTCTGCTATTACACAAAACTAAAGTCAGTATTAAAAAATATTAAATCATTTATTTACATGTGATATTGATGACATAAGAGATACTGCACTACAAGCTATACAGTTCAAGCTATGATCATTTCCAGGTGGTGTAGTAAAACCAGAAGTTTTGTATTCGTAAAGCATATAAACAAGATATTGTAGAGTACAGCCACAACTTTGGCACTGAAGTACATTTTTAATGGATAAAGACTAATCCTTTTCCTAAAACTACAAAAATGATTTATTACGTTCAGTTGATGTACATCTACATACCTGCTATACCCGTTTCATGCGTTTAAAAAATTGGATTTTCTGTAAAATATTGTCTTGAGTTAATTACTTACACAGTATCAGTATGATATTAATCGTAGATGTGCCATAGGAACACTTCACACAAGATTTTCCTTGATTCCCGACCTTGGGCAGGAGATCTGTTCTTGAGGCCTAGCTTGCTGACAATAAATGGCTCAGTCTGTCTTCATTGGACACCACTTGTCTTCCATCAATATGGTGTGCATGTCTGCACATGCCTCCTGTAGGAAATTTCATCAATAACTTGCCAAAGGTTGGTGGTTTACGCCTTGCATTGTGGTTTCCTCCAATCACAAAACTGACCACCACCACATAATTAAAGGAATTCTTGAGTATGACAAACAACAAAGAATTTTCCACTGGAGGATGATCACTGATGGAACAACAGGAATGGGCACTGTGTAATCATTCCTTTACAAAACCTGTACTCCAGCAGGTTCTATTACTTCACTTTTTTCTTGCCTTTCCTAGTCAAAAAACTATCACTTTCCACCTTTCGCTTTCCTTGACATTTCTTTTCAGTCTGAAAATTGAAATGAAAACATGAATTGCTGCCTTCGATAACTTCACAGAAGAAAGGACGCCTTGACAGATCCACTGCAACTTTCATCTGAGTGTAAGTTAGTTCAGCAATCAAGGTATTTATTTTCTGTAATTCACCTAAAGTTTAGCATTTTTCAAGTGACATGTTTTACTTGATTCATCCGCCTTATATGCCACTTAAAAGATTTCTATTAAGCTGAATTTCTTATCAGAAAAACTTACGGGTTGGCATAAAACGTATAATTACAGCTAAATGTGATTCTAGAAGAGCATTTTTACATACCAAATTTCAGATGAAATATAGTTCAATGTTTTTTACTGTCAAACACTGAAAAATTGTTCAATGAACTGAATGCAGACGAATCTTTGTGAGGTAAAGCCTCATGACTTAAAGCCTCGGCTGCAAAAGAGAGACCTGTATTCAAGCCTACATGTTTAGCTGTGGCCGTAAAAAGAATCCAGTTACAGCCTGAGCAGAACATTTTATCAACACTGGGCAGTATTTGGAGCACCTACTGCATGGAAACCAGAGCATGACTTCGGACAGATGGGTAGAACTAAATGAAAATGGCTCCCTCCACTTCTGCAGGAATACAGATTAAGAAAAATGAACCTAGTGGAACTAATCATTAGGTAATAGGTCTTAACACAAAACTCACCAGTTTCTCTGAAGATTTTTCCTCTTTAAACTGTTTTAAGTCTGCTGTGAAGAGCACCTGCAATCAAAAGCAAGACTGATATAAGAGTTAGTACGTGTGGAAATCATCTACTAGTAAACAATACAGTGGCTGGCCATTTTGAACACTCTCTACATCTCGCATTAAATTAATTTCTGGTCATCAAGGAAAACAAGCATTTGGGAAGAGTTGCTTTTGTAATACATGTCCCTTACTAGTTTGAGCTGTCAGAATAATACATGGAGCTATGTCAAAATCCGAGAAAAACCTTCCAAAAGTTTGCTGAAATTGAATGGAAAAGCTAAAACTTTGTGTAACTCATCACGGTGAAACCATCTACCTAGTTTATCAGTTTAACCTTTCAGCATAACACATGTAGCCATGTCAATGAAACTAGTGAAGCCATCTATATAGTTTCAATTCAGTACAATGACCTGTTTTGAAAGAAGAACAGAAAATTGTTTTTGGGGTTCACACCCATAGTCCCTCAGGTGCCGCGACTAATAATTTGATGGTTCGGTCTATATGTCTAAAAAACAGATATGGAAATATCAAAGGTCACCTGATATAGGCATTAAAAGGGCTTCTAGTGTCCTTAGAGAAATATTGTATTTTTAACAACAAATTACAGACCAAAACTTATACCATTGTTTCAAACAGATTTACGGAGTATAAGCATAACACCACTAAATCTGTACTGCAAGAACAAGAATACAAGAATAAATCTTTTGGCAGTATATGATGTGATGCAAAAATATCCCATGAGTGAAGCCGAATAAGGCAAAGCAGACGCCTGGTAAGGCAGTTTGGCCAGAATAATTTACTTAATTCATTGGTGTTTTACGCAGTACTGCAAAATATTTCATGTATACAACAGCGATCAACATTATTGTGGGAGAAAACAGGAGTACAAGTTGTTCTTTATCACTTACTGAATGTGCCCATCCAGCGTAGTCTCCCCACAGTCCCCTAAAATGGTCTCCTGCAGTTAAAACAGTCAAGCATTATAACTGGATCTAACTTACTTAAGATGGTCAGCCAACAACTTGCAGATGGTCGTGATTTTTCACCGGGCTCTGCCTGGTTTATTCTTACTATACTGTCTTTTAAGTGCGATATTCAGTAAATGTATTACGACAAACGATGTGCATCATATTTCAACGCCAAGAAGGTATTGAGAGAAAACACTAAAAATCCATAGTTGATAATCCATACAGCAAAGGTTTCAAACACATGGTGGTACCACTTCTCAGCTTGGTGTTTCACACTGTGTTCAAAAAGTTTTCACTTAGATGGCAGAAATCAGATTAATGAGCATCCGAAACCGGAGACGGCACACTAAACCCCCGACCTTCGCCAAGTATTGACAAACCTTCTGACTTAAAACTGCAGCCAAGAGTTGGATTCGAACATGTGGCCTCCTAGGTCAAGGGACGGCCCTGTTACAGCTTTGTGCATTACACTGATAATCACAGAAGGCTGATCAAGATACACACCCACCTATTTCCCCATACAGCTTGTCTGTGAGGCTCTTGGCCTGCTTCAGTTTGGGCATGTAGTCCCTGGCAGCTATCTGCCACACATGGGTATCCACGGGAACAGCCTCTGCTTTATCCAGAGACATCAGACATACACAGTCGGCCACCTGAAACATCAAGGTAGTATAAACAGCTGAACAGTAGGATGTAAACCAATCATTACAGTGAAAGACAGCTAAAAAAAAACAACAATTAAGTATAGTTCTAAGTTTAAGTATAGTATCTGATGAACACCTTAAAAAATTTTATTTTATTTATATTTTTCTTAAAGAGTTTAATGTATTTCAATGATTAAATTCTGTGGTGGGTGTTATGAACCATACAGTCGGTGTTATTGGCATGGTGTTATTCTAGTGAAGCAGCACTATTACAATCTCATATCATTTTTCATATCATATATGAACACCAGCTACTGTAATTATTAACTTTTTTGCAAGTTTGCAAGGTGTTTATTCAGATATATTCTGAACACATTACTCTGCGTAGACTGATAAAATTATACTCTTTGTGAAGCCTTGAATTTGGCCAATCCAACCATCATTGTTTTGTCTCCAAAATCAAATTATAAATGTGCCTAAATTGCACTAAAAGTAACTCTTTTATATGCGAAAGGTTAAGGAATTAGGGTAGATGCTTCATAACGCCTACCGCAGAATATTAACATTGCACACATCATTCACTTCAACTAAGATGCAGCTACAGGTATATCTTCTCTCGCAGTTTATTTATTCATTTCATTGGGTACTTCACCTGTGCAGCAGTAGTCCAGTTTAGAGGTGAATACCATATAAAGACCAGAAGAAACACTGCTCTTCACCTGACAAACTTGGTAAGCTGTATCTGCTGTCTATATTCATGCCATTGCACTTAACATAGGTCACATTCCAGACTCTTGTGAATGTATATGTAAGGTACCCAAAATTAAAACACACAAAGCCTCACTTCTCATGGTGTACCTTACTCCCAGTGTTCACACAGTACAATAGAGGTGTGCATATCTGAAAATTATATACTTCGGAAAATCAGCCTTCAGTGGGGACATTTGTGGGTCCAAATATTGGCCCCTTGAGTACAATTGGGTTATGCCCTGTAATCTTATTACAGTTTGTGTCATTACATTGTTACATCTCCAAATGAAAGTGCCGGAGCGTTAATCTTGAATAAGATGTTACCATTTAAAACTAAAAATCAATAAATCACCAACCTTTGCTCCAACTCCACAAAGCTTCATTAGTTCTGTTTTTGTTTCCTTGTAAGGAAGAGATCTTAGACTATATAACCAGTTCTCATCATGATACTGCATTATATGCTTGGCTGTCTGGTTGATATACTTGGCTCTATATCCAAATCCAAGGGCACGTAACTCCTGCTCAACATCATCTGATGCTAGTGGTTTGACAGATGGAAAGGCATGAAATGAATAGCCATCAACATCAATGATTTTATCACCGTAAGTCTGACAGAGTCGCTCAACCATCTGACTGATTCTTGAAATATGATTGTTTGAGGAACAAATAAAAGAGAAGAGGTTTTCCACCGGATCTTGTCGTAACATACGGATTCCATCAAAATTTCTAGCTGTCTGATGGAAATTAAGATCACTCTTCGACCAAGAGTTGTACAGCTCCACTAAGCTGACAGAAAGCTGAAAATAGTCCCGTAAAGTCTCTTTTTCTGCTGCAGTGCAAACATTATCTTCAGGAATTGAACTGACTCCTTTGTCACTTAAAGCGGTGTTAAGGTTAGCTTTTGTTTGCCTTTTTCTTCCAACATTTGACAAGGGCTTGTCCTGTCGTATTGAGTTTCCAAATGTTTTGAAATATATCTGATCATCATCTTGTGATAGCAGCCACACTCTCCCAGCCAACACTCCAATCCACTCACCAGGATTTTTTTCTCTCCATCTATTGAAAAATGTAATTCATGGTTTAGTCAACTGACTCCAATACACTGACCCATTCACAGGATGTTAAAAGAAAATACAACACTAGACCTAATGAATGTATGCATCAATAAAGTATCCCCAGGGAAATTTAAAACGTATTACTCTTCATTTTGTGATTTTGCACAACCAAGGTAATGAGAATCAAAATAAACGAAACTGGGCACATTGAGACAATCAAAAGCACCACCATGTTATCGGTTTCAATCAATCAAGTTATTTCTCTTACCTGTGGACACAGCTATTTCTGCTTATGTCACCTGAACTGTTTTCTGTCTTTCAAAATTGTGTATGTTATGTACGAATGACACAACGCCACGATGCTGTTTGCTCTAACATGGCACATCTCGTGGCCTCATAAGAATTACTGATTTAAAGTTGATTTATAGAGTCACCATGCACAACAGTAAAAATGTCTATGACCTTAAATGTTTGTTTCCAACACTCTTTCCTTAAAATACCTCGGGTTGTATTATTTGTTGTCTTTTCTTTTAAAGTGGGCCTATATTTAGAATTACGCTACAATGCTGGAATGACATAATGTTTAGTTAACGGTTATGTGATGAACATCATAATACAAGTGCAATTTTCTTTGGATTTTCAATTTACAAGGACAAGTTTCAGGAAACTGCACACATCTCTCCTTCATTAGAAAAACGCAAAGTTTACGCTACCCAAAGGCACTCTAAACTACAATCCTTGTGTCCGAAATACCCATCTTCCTTTGTCCAACACTTCCACAAATAAAAGAAACCTAAGAAAACCTTAAAAGAAATGACAGGAAGTAATAATGCTTAGTTTGGCTTCACATAGATTTTTTCATGAGCCAATCGTTGTGTGTACTGATTGCACTACTGGTACATCCTGTTTGAAGGGAGAATTGTAAAATTCAGAAGAGACTAGAGTTTATTTATTTATTTGATTGGTGTTTTCTGCCGTACTCAAGAATATTTCACTCATACGACAGCGGTCAGCATTATGGTGGGTGGAAACAGGGCACAGCCTGAGGGAAACCCACGACCATCCGCAGGTTGCTGGCAGACCTTCCCACGTGTGACCGGAGAGGAAGCCAGCATGAGCTGAACTTGAACTCACAGCGACCTCATTGGTGAGAGACTCCTGGGTCATTACGCTGCGCTAGTGCGCTAACCAACTAAGCCACGGAGGCCCCCAGAAGAGACTAGAGTGTACAGGCAAACTCATTATTGTACTGAGTACCTGAAAGGGAGTAATTATGAAAATAATTACCCCATTGTAATTAAACTTAATCCTATATCAAGATTATATTATAGGGAAAAATATATCCTAAGTTTCATGGAAACGGATTCAGTCATGTAGGAAATGTTACATAGACTAAATCTTAATAAATGGCACAGCACTATTACACAAACTCTTAAATGTGTATTTCCAATGAACTTAAGAATGCACAAGTTTAGATGATGGTGTACATGTATGCTGTTTCATCACAAACAGTGCAGTAGTTTGGGAGGAGAAGCATGAACAAAATCTGAATACATCCAAAGGCACTGCTAAGCAAACTGCTAAATGGGTGTAATCATGACAATAGTTACCTGCCATTAAAGCTAAACATGCACAACTTCCAATGACAGGCAAGATATATGGTGAGATTCATTGAAATTGGCACAGTAGTATGGGAGGAGATGCATGGACATAGTCGTGACTACAGACAGATGGACAGGCAGGGTGATTCCAGTATTCCCCCTTTTAGCGCTTCATTGGGGGGGAGGGGGGGGGGGGGGGTATACAACATAAATCATCCTCAAACTAACAAATGTAGTTCATTCTAGAGATCATTTTACCTAGTTGTGAAATTAGATAACTCTTATTTGAGGAATGTAGTTGTGAGAGATATGGAGAGAAACGACCTCAAATGTGTCGGATAAGGAACACTGACCGCTACATCTAGCATCAACTGTGGTTACCCGCATATTCCTACAAACTATCTTATCTTCATTTGGTCTAACAAAAAAAAGGTTCCGAGGAATCACACAAACTTACATTTTCAGAATCTACCCAAATTTGGCCGTCGTCTTGATCTGTGTAATCTGTTCAATGACATGACTGATGTGGCTAATCAGAATGATATACTTACACGAGACAAAATTCAATGACTACACATCTGCATGCATTCACGCTGAAAAAGGTCATTACCTCATGGTCAGTTCTGTCAAAGCAGCAAGGCAAGCCGAGCTCACTAATTGCTATGGTGTAGTCTCGGAAAATATTATTATTTTTCATGAGCAGGTGTGACTGGTTCGGTGAGTTTCAAAACAGATTAGTTAATGTCAGAGACTACTTGGTTGACCTAGATTTATGCAACGGAAGTTTTAATGGATGTGTTAACAGTAGCAAATGTTCCTTGCAGTACATATTTGGAGCTGCTTCACTCTGTAACTCTTGTAAATGCTTCGAGAATGAGATTTACTATACATAGCAACCACATTTTACCTTGAAAGTGAACATGAAAGTGTGTCACAAATTGTTAGAATGTTATTAATTTCGAGCATTTTCAACATACTGACGTTATTCATTGTTTCAGAGTGTTTAATCCCTACACTGGGGATTTCTGAACAAGAAAAGCGTGAATTTTCTCAATTTTCACATCCAGGGGGAGATAATTAGTCGGACTTACTGGGGAGATAACCGATGTGACACTTTGGCAGCGAGCATCAGCTAAATACTTTCATATTGAGTGTGCACAGAGTGGCAAGTTTACGGAAGTTCCTTTACTCCTGTGGTTTTCTGAAATGATTACCTTCACAAGTGACAGTGACATAAATATACCTGAAGGATTGCCCGCAGGCAAGTGTAGTGCTCAGTTTTAGCTCAGATCTGGGACACACGAACGACTTCCACATCGTCTAGATGGTTACTTCCGGTAGCAGAAATCTACTTCCGTTGTTAACAGCAACGTTGACAGTATGGCGGCGGAAGTTTGACGTTGATTGCAGGACATGGGTTGACATTTAGGACACTCCAGTTACTTTCCAGGTTTGTAAATCGCAAACTGATTGCAATAATAAACTAAACAAAGAGAACATTATACAACGTTTCTGGTTTCATTAAGTACAAAATTTTTGAAAATGAAGTTTGGCCGCTGATTTGTACTCCGATTTTCATTACCGGTGATTTTGCCACCCGTCGGTGTTCGTGTTAATTTGATCATTTGTCTCATTGTCAGTGTCATATCTTACATTTTAAAAGCGCTGCCACCACTGAAATATAATGCCGAAGATATCAGACGTGACACCCCACCAAGTGATGTACATTATACTGACACAATGCCAACCAGTCCTGTTTCCTTGCTCTAACCTCTCAGTGCTGAGCTCCAAGCGAGTCATCAGCAAGTACCCTTTTTAGTCTTTGGTATGACCCGACACTGGTTTTATCCCAGGTCTCCCGACTTCGAGGTGGGATAGATTGTATAGGCCTATGTAGTGTACTTTAGGCATCTCTCAGGTAGACCGAGTACACTGACTGTTGATTGAGGAATATCTGGACACATCATATTCATGGCTGCTTAGTTAGATTATCATTACAAAATTTACCAGCTAGAGGGAAGTGGAGTGGCTATTCAGGCCGCTACCCATTCCCCACCACTGGGACAACATTATTGGTCTCTGACAGTGAGTTGAGCTGCCATGACCGTGGTGTATCCAGATATTCCTCATTTAGACTCGTTTAAGACTCAAGAACATTTTGTCTCCTGTAACTTTTATTTTGTTAGCAGATAGTGGTGGGAGAAATATGAAGCCAGTGGCAGAGTAACCTGATGTATTATATCTGAGAGCATAAGCCGACACCCCTCGAGACAAGATGGTGAGCATATTGGACTGGTCCAAGTTCTCACGACTCCAAGAAGCCCCCAAGACAAAAAAGACAAGCTCTGCCCAGAGATACAGAAAGCAACAAGAAAAGGAAATCATTAAACAGGTTACTGTCGTTTATTTCAATTACAAATTTAAAATTGTTTCTTTTTATTGATGTATAATAATGAATAAAAGCTAACTGCTTGACTGAGGACAGGGTTTGCCATTTTTATAACTAGTGGAATATAAATGTAATATGACTGTCAAAGTATTTTGAATACATTAGTTTGTGTTTATTTGTGGAGCTCAACAAAATATAATTTGCCTGCTATACGTCTACATATGTGTAAATCTTCAACCTTTTCAACCACTAAATCACCTTTTTCAGTGAAACTTATGCATACAATTATTATGAAAATAAAGCTAAAAATGATTTGTTTGTGTCATTAAAAGATGTAGTTCATAAAACTGTGCAAATTATCTCTCTACCCAATAGTTCTCTCAGAATGTTTGAAAATATTGGTCTCAGAGGCAGTTGAAAAGGTTGAAGAATTAGTGTCCATGTAAGAAAAGTAATCTTTAAAAGAGTGAATTTAGCTAGTGTATTAAATAAATCTGAAATAACCAGATAGGCCCTAAGGAGTACTGCCATGGTCTACCTTGGCATTAATTTCCATATTAATCAACTTTATAATGTGCATAACTATCATTGTTTTTGTCACTGATGTATGTATGACCTGTTCAAAGAAAATTCATCTGCTTTTGCAGAGCTGATCATTGTGACTGTTACATGTGCCTTTCTTGGCCTCTCCAAATCTGTACTTTCAACAGTTTAATGAATTTTATTGAATGGTAACTTCCATATCTCTGAACGTGTCAGAGGGAAATTTATAAAGTTTGTCGAAATATACACCTAAAGCTGCATGGAATATGCAGCCTAGGGGCTCAGCAAATTTATTTATTTATTTGATTGGTGTTTTACACCACACTCAAGAATATTTCACTTATATGACGGCGGCCAGCATTATGATGGGTGCAAACTGGGCAGAGCCCGGGGGAAACCCATGACCATCCGCAGGTTGCTGCCAGGCCTTCCCACATATGGCCGGAGAGGAAGCCGGTATGAGCTGGACTTGAACTCACCGCCACCGCATTGGTGAGAGGCACCTGGGTCATTACGCTGCACTAGTGTGCTAACCAAACTGAGCCACGGAGTCCCCCGGCTGAGCAGATTTTACTGCTATATATTTGTGTTCATTTGGTAGCATTGTGTTCATTTGGTAGCATGGACTCACCTTGCCACGTGAAGATTCATTATATGACTAAAAATAGTGTGAAGTAAAATCCCAAGCATACATACATACATACATACATACATACATACATACATACATACATACATTTCACTCTACAGTAATACTTTACTTTTTTTGTTTACAGGCAGAGCAGCATGGTTACTTCCTCAATCCCACAGAGAGTTACCTCGTGGACAAATGTGCGAGCGTCACCGAGCAAGTGCCTCAGAAGTTCACCTTTGTACAGACAAAGGTGACAGTACCTAATGCCGACAAGCTGTCAAGGATGGCTCTTGTCAAACTGACAAACCTCCGCCTAAGGACGCTCGGGGACATATCATTCTGTACAAATCTGCAGATCTGCATTCTCCATAGTAACTTTCTGGACAAGTTTGATGCCCTGGCTGCCTGTCGTCAGTTGGTCAAATTGGATCTCCACAGCAATCAGGTTCGTTTCATGACAAACATATTGTTGTAGTTTGTTAAATACGTTAAATGCCTGTTAGTCTCCCCTGTTGAAGAAAACACATTTGACAGTTTCAGGGCAGCTCATGCTGCTAATCTGCACAACTGGACCAGTTTTAATGATGGATTTGCCAATTATCATATTATTCATGATACTCTCATTTTTCACAGATAACATCAATTCCTGGAGTGGCGTTTTGGTCAAGCATGAAAAAACTTCAGTTCTTACATCTCCATGACAACCCCCTGGGGCAGTTAGAAATCTTGAACAGCTTGGCAGCTTGCCCCAACCTGCTAGCACTGACTATGTACAACACCCCCGTCAGCCTGAAGAAGAACTACCGTCATCACGTGGTCAACAGTATATTGAGTCTAAAGGCCCTGGATCGCTTCGTCATTTCCGATGAGGAGATTATTGAGGATGCAGAATTTCGTGTTAAGTTTACAGCGATGCACCCGGCATTACGGATAGAGCTGTGTCCTCTTACTCCACAGGTCAGTCATTTCGTTGCACATTTTCATCTAATTTGTGACTTCATTAGTCAAAATTCATTAAACATTGAGCATCCTGGTCATAATTCCTAGATGAGTGGAGATGTGATTGGCTTGCTGCCATCAGTCTTTAGATAATGGTCAACCTTGTTACATTTCTTGGATGAGTGGAGCTGTGATTGGCTTTCTGTCATCAGTCTTTAACCAATAGGTACCCTTGAGATGAGAGGAGCAATGATTGGCTAGCTGTCATCAGTCTTTAACCCAAATGGACACTCTCATTACAGTTATCAGATGATAGGAGCAGTGATTGATTTGCTATCATCAATCTGTTACCGGTGACAATCCTTGTTACATTACTCACATACCGAGAAGCATTCGGCAGGTCTTGTTGTCGTCATTTTTTGACCAGTACACCTATTTCATTTTCTCAGATGGAAAGGTCAGTGTGTTTGATGTGTTGTCGCCTTTCTCTAACCAATGGGATTTCTTGTTTCATTTCTCTGTTGGGAAGGGCACTGTGTTTGCGAGATGTGTAGTCATTGTTCTCTATTAACCAATGAGATTTCTTGTTATATTTCTCAGAATTCCACGTACTGTGATGAGAGAGGGAGTCTGTTTGGTGTATTGGCACACCTAAACACAATCCAGGCTCATCAGTCCCCAGTGTTGATCATTCAGAGATACATCCGAGGCTTTTTAGCGAGGAAATACTTGTCAAACCTTCATTCACGGTACAGATATAACTCTACATCTCAAATGTCTGCACAGTAAATTCGGCATAATATTTTCATGGATCGATGGAGAGGTACAGATTGATACAATATTCTGTATATGTGAGATCAACAGAACTCTCAGACTGAGACAAAATGCTCCACCTAGTCATGGTCAAAAACTTTTAAGGTCATTTTCCATATTTGTACAGATTTTTAGATTTTGAAATTAGGTGTATTGTTATATCAACTCCGGTGTTGTTGTTCTAGGATGTACTTTCCACGCAAGTCGCCTTCATACTTGGACGAAGGACAATTTCATGAGCCCCCTCCCCCGAACTCCCCCACGGTGGGTATTACCATACCAACAGACCACAGCATCGAGGTAACACCGCTAGACTTTGATCAGTACCTGAAGCAAAGGGGCCAAGCCTCCAGTGTTAATGGCTCTGTGACCCCACTGTCATCGTGCAGACAACAAATACTGGTGAGTACAACATTAACACACACTTAAGTCTATAATGAATTTTATTATTTCTTTTATTTTGGTTTTCTGTTGTACTCATAGTTTCCCTGTACCGTGGCAAATGTGTTTATTATTTCTTTGATTCAGTGAAAACAACAGCATCATGCCAGAGAGAAGGTTTTTGTTTCTTTCTGACAAAGCTTAATTCTCTCCCTCACTACATGATGTGGGTGGTTTGTTCCTCCAGCTGTAAGACTGACAGAATGTCATATGCTGGTCTTCACCTTGAGTTTGGTATGAAAACAGGCACATTCAGAAGCACGATAAGACCATTAAATGATACTTTATTAATCCCAAGACTAAAGCTTTTCTGACAAATTAATGATAAGGTTTTACAAAAGACTTCTTAAGTGGTTTCTTAAGTGGTGCCATATGGTGGAGGAATCAATGAGAATCAAGAAAATATGTCACTTGAAATATGCTTAACTTTGGGTGAAATAAAGTAGGTGAAATGGCGTTTGACATGGGTCAAATACATGTACGTTTTGTTATCTGTTGCAGCTTTATGTGTATGTCAGGAAATAAATCTTACTTGGCATGTAACCATGGTTTTTCCTAGCCTACCCTATTTCTTCAACCTCTTCACATGTTTACCTGTTGTTGTTTTAAGCCTATTCTGAGGATATTTCTGTATCTAGATTAAGAAAATAATATTTTCTGTGAAGCCCTGATGTTGGCAAACCCAGCAAAACATAAATCACACCATGATCAAACCATTAAGGGGGATACCTTAATTCCTCAACTTTTTTGAATATGAAAGTTCTTCTTTCACATATGAAAGTTCTTCTTTCACATATGAAAGTTCTTCTTTCACATATGAAAGTTCTTCTTTTGCATATGAAAGTTCTTCTTTCGCATATGAAAGCTCAACTTTCGGTGGTATTTATACACATTTTAAAGTATCTTTTGCAGACAAAATTACATTGGTTGGATTCAGGGTTTCACAAAACGTGAAGTTTACACAGAATAATGCCTTCAGTATATACTTGAATAAACACCTTGCAATCATGCAAAAAGCTTGAAGAATATCAGTAAATTGCATTTAAAGTTCCCTTTAAAGATGCGAAAAGGTAGAAGAATTAGGGTGTGTTTGTTTTCCTTCACTGATAACCAGTAAGTGATAAGAAGAAAAGAATTAATAAACTAGCCGTAAAACATATGTTTTCCTTCAGGATTCCATCCCTACGGATGTGTTGTTTGATCCTTATGACAACAAAATTATGCAGAGCTTCAGGAAAAATAAGCTACTGATTGACTTATCCAAACTAGAATCAAACACTCTCCAAGCCTTGGGTGAGCCCCCGCTTACACCTGTGTCCGTTGTACCTGAACAAACCCAGGAGGAAGTCAGGCTGAAAAGACACAAAACGAGAACACCAAAACCACAAAAACCCAAAGAGAAAACCCAGAGAGTCAAAGATGTGAAGCAGTTTTTCGGTCCCGTCGTCAAAACATCTCCGGAGGTTTGCATCCCAGCAGAGAATGTGTTAGATGATGAACTGCCACTGACACAGTTTCGCCTAAAGGGTTTTAAGCCACACCTCCTTGTCCTTGATCCAACGACAGAGATGATGCTGTCACGTCGTGACGCTGGCCGCGACATCCGCCATGCAGAGGTTGAACATCACCATAAATTGATGGCCAAACCTAAACCACGCCTTCTGCCGCAAAAGCGTGTGACTGACGATCAGCGTTTGTTTGCGAGAGTGCACGGAACAATGAGCATGTCATGCATGTTTGCAGTGCAGCAGGCCTATAAAGATCGCAACCGTTCCGAGCGTGCCACAGCCAAAATGGAGTACATAATCAGCATGAAGGAGGAGCGGGATAGAGCGAAGCAAAGAATTCGTCTGTACCGTGAAGACAAGCGCAACGCAACGCTTAAAGAACGTGAGAGGGACAAGCTCAAGATTATTGATTCTTTAGAGCGACGAGAACTTCATCGTATACAATATTTAGAAAAAAGAAACGAATCTAGAAACAAGTCTGGTGAAGCTGCCAAACACCAAAAAGCTGATCGGAATTTTATTTCAGACTTCACTCATCAGCACACATCTGTTAGCAATGCTCTGATGCGCCATGACAGGCAGACACTGGTGGATGACAAAAAACGGTCCAAGCAGGACACAGTACAGGGCCATAAAACCCTTGAAAAATCTCAGCGTGATACAGTTAAAAAATACCTGGAGCATCGCCAGCTAATGAGACAAACGGAGTCTGCCATGATGCGTGCGACGCTGGACACCAGAATTCTTCAGGACGCCAATGAGCGCATCCTGGAGGCAAAGTCACGCGTTGCCCACCTCAAGGCACGAGAAGCCACGGTCCATGCGTTTTATCCCTTACCGAGGGTCCACTCAGGCCATGTGACTGGTTCTGCTCCTAATGATGGGAAGCCCCAGCTGTCCCGCTGGAAGACCTCACTTACCACAGATGGCAGGATCCAAGGGACTGTGTAGAGGGGACAAAATTGCCACCAGCCATCCTCATGACATTAAAACCAATAACTGTGTGCTTTATCTTCAAACCTGATAATACAGAAAGATTTCCTTTTCCTTCCATATGAGTGATAATATTACTTACATATGTTCTTTTTATTATGATAAAACAAACCTTTTAGACATGTGATTCAGTTGTCAGTTCATGTACACCTGCCTAGATTGATATACCACAGGACATGTTATAGGAAGAGTTTTCTTGACCTTTGATATGCAAATCTGTGTTTTGTGCATGATAGTTTTTGCATATATTTTAAACAAACCAGCTTGATACAAAGATAGTTTTAGATCATTGATACACTGTGGTACAGTAAAAATATAACTGTCCATGTGCGATGTAACTCTGGATGTGATATGGTATCAGTTTGTGACATTCTTACAAATATTTGATGCACATATGTGATACAAACTAAAAACGATTGTACATACACCAAATTCCCTCAAACTGCATTTGTCATGGTTGCTGCTCAAATCAGACTGTGATTTAACATTGAACTATTTTGGAATGCATATGATATACGATTCTTAACCTCTGATGCAAATGTCCAAACATGCCAAAAATATGTGTCACTGTAGCACTTGTGTTACAGTAATAGTGAATGTCACACAAATTAAAACTTTGGGATTTTTTTTTTTCAATGTTGTCAGAGGTTATAAAAATAAATGTAAACTTGACAAATCACTTTGTGAGAAATGTGGTCTAGCTATCTCAGCAGTGCTTCCTGTTGAAGACATTGACATGATGGGAGAGCCTTGAAAAAACATGAAAATCATAAAAATATAAAGATAGTGGGTTTTCCATTTTCTTTCTTGCGTTATTATTATTATGTGTTTTTGGTTTGATGTTTAACAGCTTAATTAATCTGAATCTTCAATGACTGATAAAGGAGATCCAGAATGGTTCTGTAGTGACAGTATTTGTAATTGTGAACAGCATGTCTTTAACCTCATGTGTGACCAAAGTAGAATTTATTGTTAGTCTCCTCCCACCATTCTGTAGTGACAGTATTTGTAATTGTGAACAGCATGTCTCTAACTTCATGTGTGACCAAAGTAGAATTTATTGTTGGTCTCCTCCCACCATTCTGTAGTGACAGTATTTGTAATTGTGAACAGCATGTCTCTAACTTCATGTGTGACCAAAGTAGAATTTATTGTTGGTCTCCTCCCACCATTCTGTAGTGACAGTATTTGTAATTGTGAACAGCATGTCTCTAACTTCATGTGTGACCAAAGTAGAATTTATTGTTGGTCTCCTCCCACCATTCTGTAGTGACAGTATTTGTAATTGTGAACAGCATGTCTCTAACTTCATGTGTGAACGAAGTTGAATTTATTGTTGGTCTCCTCCCACCATTCTGTAGTGACAGTATTTGTAATTGTGAACAGCATGTCTTTAACTTCATGTGTGACCAAAGTAGAATTTATTGTTGGTCTCCTCCCACCATTCTGTAGTGATAGTATTTGTAATTGTGAACAGCATGTCTCTAACTTCATGTGTGACCAAAGTAGAATTTATTGTTGGTCTCCTCCCTTTTTGGCGAAAACATTGCATATATACATGTACAGGTATATATGCAGATTTCCAGGTCCATATGCACAGTTATTTTTACTGTTAGCTGGGAGTTATCTAACCTTGTATCAACTGTAGCTGCTAAGAAGCCATTTCTAAAGTATCTAAAGAAGTTCTAAAGTATCTGTACTCTAAGATCATTGACTGATTGTGTTTAGTTACTGCTGTGGATGTGGTAAATCCTTGTGCTGCCTACCAGTTATATTTGGCTGTTGTAATAGGTTTTTTTATCTACACTCTATATATATATATGACATGTGATTTGGGCCGTTATACATGTGTAAATTATATATTATTTTTATTGAATAGAATTTGTTGGTTTTGCAGGATGTTTTCTTTACAGACTGTTCAAATGCTGGGTCACTGTGACTATCATGATCAAATCCAGCTCTTGGCGTTTCATTGTTTTGTTTTATGTAGTTATTTGATTTATGTTTTCTGTCATTCTCAAGAATATTTCACTTATACAACGATGGCCAACATTATGGTGGGAGGAAACCGGGCAGAGCCGTGGGGAAAACCCATGACCATCTGTAGGTAGCCGACAGACCTTACCGCGTATGGCCGGACTGGAAGCCAGCATGAGCTGAACTTATACTTTATTTAAAGCTGGCTCCTGGGGGTTATGGATAGCCATGACCATCTGCAGGTTGCTGGCAGACCTTCCCATGTACAGCCAAAGAGGAAGCGAGCATGATCTGGACAAACTCACAGCGACTGTATTGATGAGCTCCTGGGTCATTGTGCCATGCTGGCATGCTAACCACCTCAGCCACAGAGGCCCAGTTTCATCTGTAGCTTTAAGTGAGCAGGTTTGTCAGGTACGTAGTAAAGGCCGGTGGTTTACTCCAGGCTCTCTGGTTTCCTCCACCTATAAACTTGACTGCTGTCATACACAAAATGAGTAAGTGAAAAAGTTTTAGTTGTGATATGGTACTTCGAATATTGTTTTGGTCATATATAGTCTATTTATTTATTTGGTTGGTATTATACGCCGTACTCCAGAATATTTCACTTACCATGATCATTGACATATAGGGTGGGTGGGTGCTTGGGGTTTAACGTCCTACTTAATTTTTCAGTCCTATTACGACGAAGAAATTCTTAGAGTGCATGTAACGTGCCTCCTTGTTGCAGGACGGATTTCCACCATTCTTTTATCTAGTGCTGCTTCACTGAGACAACTTTGCGAAGGCAAGTAAGCCACCCCACCTGAGCCATTATACTGATATGGGTCAACCAGTCGCTGCACTATCTCCTTAATGCTGAATGCTATGTGATGAAGCTACAACTTCCTCTTTTAAAGTCTTAGGTGTGACCTGACCCAGGCTTGAACCTGGATCTGCCGTTCCCGAAGCGGACGATCTACCAGCCGTGCTATCGGGGCCGGTCACCACATATAGGAGATGCGCGTCACTGCTAAAATTTGTCATCAGGCGAAAACTGTTATATGACAGCAGCCAGCACCATTGTGAAAGGAAACTGAGCAACAAATATCTGAAAACTGAAAAGACATTTTTGGGGGGGGGGGGGGGGAATCTTGATTTTTTCTGATCTTCCTCTTTTCTAAAGCTTTCCAGTCATGTAAATATGTCTTCAAGTGGAAAAATTGCCGATCTAAGTCCACACTTTCCACAAATCAGATGATTTTTCAAAGTTTATTTTTCTAATTTATACCCTCCTGTAACATTGATTTATTTATCTATTTATTTCATTGGTGTTTTATGCCATACTCAAGAATATTTCATTTACACTACCACAACTAGCATTATGCAACCATCTGAAGGTTGTTGGCAGACCTTCCTCCTTCAACATTGAAAACAGATTTATTCTGCCTGTCAATGATAAAATTCGGTCGCTGTGAGTTCAAGTCAAACTCATGCTGGCTTCCTCTCCTCGCCATAAGTGGAAAGGTCTGTCATCAACCTGCGGATGGTTGTGGGTTTCCTGCAGGCTCTGCCCGGTTTCCTTCCACCATAATGCTGGCTGCCGTTATATAAGTAAAATATTCTTGAGTACAGCGTAAAACACCAATCAGATAAATAAATAAATCAATCAATCAATCAATCAATTATACAATTATACTTGGTATGGCCCAAGGCCTCACATTACTTCCTTAAAACATGGCCCCAATCATTGTGTTGTCTCCTGAATGCTCACCACTCAACCAGTATATCATTTGTGCACATATCTGAGGCCTGTATCACAAAGTCATCTTGAGCTGAAGTTCAAAACTTATATCATCTTAATAAAACAAATTTATTTGATTTATTTAATTGGTGTTTTACGCTGTACTCGAGTATATTTTACTTATATGACGGCAGCCAGCATTATGGTGGGAGGAAACCGGGCAATGCCCGGGGGAAACCCATGACCATCCACAGGTTGCTGGTAGACCTTTCCACTTACGGCTTAATTTGAATTACAATTTTAAGTTAAATCCTGAAATGACTTATTTATTCAATTTTCTTCATTTATGGAGCTCCACTAGGTCTGGCAAACATCTCCCAGAGGAAAAGCTTGCAAGATGTGTTCCAATTCTTATGGTGGAACTCACTGGACTAATCCTTTTAGACTGCTTGGGTGGCCCAATGGTTATGATGTCTGACACGAAGTTGTGAGATTTCCTGACCTGAGATCAAACCTGGGTCAGGTTATACCAAAGACCTTAAAAAGTACTTGTAACTAGAGTACTCCATGTCTTCATCTGTTCATGGAGGAACCCCTCATGCCTGTTACAAACAGGTTAGAACTGCAGGCAGCCAGAGTACTCTATGTCTTCAGCTGTTCATAAAGGAACCCCTCCTGCCTGTTACTAACCAGTCAGAACTGGAGGTAGTCAGAGTACTCTATGTCTTCAGCTGTAAAGAGGAATCCCTTATGCCTGTTACAAACCAGTCAGAACTGGAGGTAGCTGAAGTACTCTGTGTCTTCACCTGTTCATAGAGGAACCCCTCATGCCTGTTACAAACCAGTCAGAACTGGAGGTAGCCAGAGTACTCTATGTCTTCAACTGTTCATAGAGGAATCCCTCATGCCTGTTACAAACCAATCAGAACTGGAGGTAGCCAGAGTACTCTATGTCTTCAGCTGTTCATAGAGGAACCCCTCATGCCTGTTACAAACCAGTCAGAACTGCAGGTAGCCAGAGTACTCTGTGTCTTCAGCTGTTCATAGAGGAATCCCTCATGCCTGTTACAAACCAGTCAGAACTGGAGGTAGCCAGAGTACTCTATGTCTTCAGCTGTTCATAGAGGAACCCCTCATGCCTGTTACAAACCAGTCAGAACTGGAGGTAGCCAGAGTACTCTATGTCTTCAGCTGTTCATAGAGGAATCCCTCATGCCTGTTACAAACCAGTCAGAACTGGAGGTAGCCAGAGTACTCTATGTCTTCAGCTGTTCATAGAGGAACCCCTCATGCCTGTTACTAACCAGTCAGAACTGCAGGTAGCCAGAGTACTCTGTGTCTTCAGGTGTTCATAGAGGAACCCCTCATGCCTGTTACAAACCAGTCAGAACTGGAAGTAGCCAGAGTACTCCATGTCTTCAGCTGTAAAAAGAAATCCCTCATGCCTGTTACTAACCAGTCAGAACTGGAGTTAGCCAGAGTACTCTATGTCTTCAGCTGTTCATAGAGGAATCCCTCATGCCTGTTACAAACCAGTCAGAACGGCAGGTAGCCAGAGTACTCCATGTCTTCAGCTGTTCATAGAGGAATCCCTCATGCCTGTTACAAACTAGTCAGAAATGGAGGTAGCCAGAGTACTCTGTGTCTTCAGCTATTCATAGAGGAATCCCTCATGCCTGTTACTAACCAGTCAGAACTGGATGTAGCCAGAGTACTTTATGTCTTCAGCTGTAAAGAGGAATCCTTCATGTCCGTTACTAACCAGTCAGAACTGGAGGTAGTCAGAGTACTCTATGTCTTCAGCTGTAAAGAGGAATCCCTCATGCCTGTTACAAACCAGTCAGAATTGGAGGTAGCCAGAGTACTCTATGTCTTTAGCTGTAAAGAGGAACCCCTCATGCCTGTTACTAACCAGTCAGAACTGGAGGTAGCCAGAGTACTCAATGTCTTCAGCTGTAAAGAGGAACCCCTCATGCCTGTTACTAACCAGTCAGAACTGGAGGTAGCCAGAGTACTCAATGTCTTCAGCTGTAAAGAGGAACCCCTCATGCCTGTTACAAACCAGTCAGAACTGGAGGTAGCCAGAGTACTCTATGTCTTCAACTGTTCATAGAGGAATCCCTCATGCCTGTTACAAACCAATCAGAACTGGAGGTAGCCAGAGTACTCTATGTCTTCAGCTGTTCATAGAGGAACCCCTCATGCCTGTTACAAACCAGTCAGAACTGCAGGTAGCCAGAGTACTCTGTGTCTTCAGCTGTTCATAGAGGAATCCCTCATGCCTGTTACTAACCAGTCAGAACTGGAGGTAGCCAGAGTACTCAATGTCTTCAGCTGTAAAGCGGAATCCCTCATGCCTGTTACAAACCAGTCAGAACTGGAGGTAGCCAGAGTACTCAATGTCTTCAGCTGTAAAGAGGAACCCCTCATGCCTGTTACAAACCAGTCGGAACTGGAGGTAGCCAGAGTATTCTATGTCTTCAGTTGCAAAGAGGAATCCCTCATGTCTCTTACAAACAGGTTGGAACTGCAAGTAGCTAGAGTTCTCCATGTCTTTAGATGTTCCTAGAGGAATCCCAGTGTCTGTTACAAACCAGTCAGAACTGGAGGTAGCCAAAGTACTCCATGTCTTCAGCTGTTCATAGAGGAATCCCTCATGCCTGTTACAAACCAGTCAGAACTGCAGGTAGCCGGAGTACTCCATGTTTTCAGCTATAAAGCGGAATCCCTCATGCCTGTTACAAACCAGTCAGAACTGCAGGTAGCCAGAGTACTCTATGTCTTTAGCTGTAAAGAGGAACCCCTCATGCCTGTTACTAACCAGTCAGAACTGGAGGTAGCCAGAGTACTCAATGTCTTCAGCTGTAAAGAGGAACCCCTCATGCCTGTTACTAACCAGTCAGAACTGGAGGTAGCCAGAGTACTCAATGTCTTCAGCTGTAAAGAGGAACCCCTCATGCCTGTTACAAACCAGTCAGAATTGGAGGTAGCCAGAGTACTCTATGTCTTTAGCTGTAAAGAGGAACCCCTCATGCCTGTTACTAACCAGTCAGAACTGGAGGTAGCCAGAGTACTCAATGTCTTCAGCTGTAAAGAGGAACCCCTCATGCCTGTTACTAACCAGTCAGAACTGGAGGTAGCCAGAGTACTCAATGTCTTCAGCTGTAAAGAGGAACCCCTCATGCCTGTTACAAACCAGTCAGAACTGGAGGTAGTCAGAGTACTCTATGTCTTCAGCTGTAAAGAGGAATCCCTCATGCCTGTTACAAACCAGTCAGAATTGGAGGTAGCCAGAGTACTCTATGTCTAGCTGTAAAGAGGAACCCCTCATGCCTGTTACTAACCAGTCAGAACTGGAGGTAGCCAGAGTACTCAATGTCTTCAGCTGTAAAAAGGAACCCCTCATGCCTGTTACTAACCAGTCAGAACTGGAGGTAGCCAGAGTACTCAATGTCTTCAGCTGTAAAGAGGAACCCCTCATGCCTGTTACAAACCAGTCAGAACTGGAGGTAGCCAGAGTACTCTATGTCTTCAACTGTTCATAGAGGAATCCCTCATGCCTGTTACAAACCAATCAGAACTGGAGGTAGCCAGAGTACTCTATGTCTTCAGCTGTTCATAGAGGAACCCCTCATGCCTTATACAAACCAGTCAGAGCTGCAGGTAGCCAGAGTACTCTGTGTCTTCAGCTGTTCATAGAGGAATCCCTCATGCCTGTTACTAACCAGTCAGAACTGGAGGTAGCCAGAGTACTCAATGTCTTCAGCTGTAAAGCGGAATCCCTCATGCCTGTTACAAACCAGTCAGAACTGGAGGTAGCCAGAGTACTCAATGTCTTCAGCTGTAAAGAGGAACCCCTCACGCCTGTTACAAACCAGTCGGAACTGGAGGTAGCCAGAGTATTCTATGTCTTCAGTTGCAAAGAGGAATCCCTCATGTCTCTTACAAACAGGTTGGAACTGCAAGTAGCTAGAGTTCTCCATGTCTTTAGCTGTTCCTAGAGGAATCCCAGTGTCTGTTACAAACCAGTCAGAACTGGAGGTAGCCAAAGTACTCCATGTCTTCAGCTGTTCATAGAGGAATCCCTCATGCCTGTTACAAACCAGTCAGAACTGCAGGTAGCCGGAGTACTCCATGTTTTCAGCTATAAAGCGGAATCCCTCATGCCTGTTACAAACCAGTCAGAACTGCAGGTAGCCAGAGTACTCCATGTCTTCAGCTGTTCATAGAGGAACCCCTCATGCCTGTTACAAACCAGTCAGAACTGGAGGTAGCCAGAGTATGCCATGTCTTCAGCTGTAAAGAGGAATCCCTCATGCCTGTTACAAACCAGTCAGAACTGCAGGTAGCCAGAGTACTCCATGTCTTCAGCTGTTCATAGAGGAACCCCTCATGCCTGTTACAAACCAGTCAGAACTGGAGGTAGCCAGAGTATGCCATGTCTTCAGCTGTAAAGAGGAATCCCTCATGCCTGTTACTAACCAGTCAGAGCTGCAGGTAGCCAGGGTACTCTATGTCTTCAGCTGTAAAGAGGAGCCCTCATGCCTGTTACAACCAGTCAGAGCTGCAGGTAGCCAGGGTACTCTATGTCTTCAGCTGTAAAGAGGAATCCCTCATGCCTGTTACAAACCAGTCAGAACTGGAGGTAGCCAGAGTATGCCATGTCTTCAGCTATAAAGCGGAATCCCTCATGCCTGTTACTAACCAGTCAGAACTGGAGGTAGCCAGGGTACTCTATGTCTTCAGCTGTAAAGAGGAGCCCCTCATGCCTGTTACAACCAGTCAGAATTGCAGGTAACCAGAGTACTCTATGTCTTCAGCTGTAAAGAGGAATCCCCCATGCCTGTTACTAACCAGTCAGGACTGCAGGTAGCCAGAGTACTCTATGTCTTCAGCTGTAAAGAGGAATCCCTCATGCCTGTTACTAACCAGTCAGAACTGGAGGTAGCCAGAGTACTCCATGTCTTCAGCTGTAAAGAGGAATCCCTCATGCCTGTTACTAACCAGTCAGAACTGGAGGTAGCCAGAGTACTCTATGTCTTCAGCTGTAAAGAGAAGCCCCTCATGCCTGTTACAACCAGTCAGAACTGCAGGTAGCCAGAGTACTCCATTTCTTCAGCTGTAATGAAGAACCCCCCATGCCTGTTACTAACCAGTCAGAACTGGAGGTAGCCAGAGTACTCCATGTCTTCAGCTGTAAAGAGGAATCCCTCATGCCTGTTACTAACCAGTCAGAACTGGAGGTAGCCAGAGTGTTCTATGTCTTCAGCTGTAAAGAGAACCCCCTCATGCCTGTTACAACCAGTCAGAACTGCAGGTAGCCAGAGTACTCCATTTCTTCAGCTGTAAAGAGGAACCCCTCATGCCTGTTACTAACCAGTCAAAACTGGAGGTAGCCAGGGTACTCTATGTCTTCAGCTGTAAAGAGGAACCCCTCATGCCTGTTACAAACAGATCAGAATTGGAGGAAGCCAGAGTACTCTATGTCTTCAACTGTAAAGAGGAACACTTCATGCCTGTTACAAACCAGTCAGAATTGGAGGTAGCTAGTGTACTCTACTCCTTCAGCTGTTCAAAATGAATCCTCACACACCAGTTAAAGACAAGTCTGAAACTCCACTGTTTCAATATCTGAGAAGAGTTCTATTCATACTAATGGATAGTAACAGAAAGAGCCTCATAGAAGCATCAAAAAATGAAACAACAGAAGTGGAACTGTTTGTAAATGTCAAACATAATATATATATTTACACTCAATAAACCATAAAAATACAAAGCACTATACTATACATTGAACACTCATTTCCTCCGCAAAGGCCAGACTAATACACTATTCATTCACATATCAAACTTTGTGGCCCCATGATCACAAAGTGTTCTTAGACATGACTCAAAATATAATCCCTAAATTTAGTGTGTTCCTTTCCTGTATTTTCGCTGAAACTTGTTATACAATAACTTACCCATAATTTTGGTTGTCAAGCAGTAGTTTTACCTTGTTACATAGGAAATAACAATTTTAAAGTGATTTCAGCTTTTGACTTACTTAAATCTAAGAGGCTCTGTGATCCCAGGACCAGGAGTTAATTGCTTGAGAACACATTACTCTAGCTATTACAGGTACATATCCACGCTGATGTATGTTTCGTTTACTGGCCACAACAAGAGCCCACTTGAAACTATGGCAACCAGCACTGTACACAAAACACCACCACGGTGGTCACATGATCATAACCTTAACCGGCTTTGCGCAAGACAACCCAGAGCTATAATGACATACTGATCCATGACAATCAAAGTTAAGGCCATCCCTAAACAATTGTTTGTTGTAGGTAACACTACTCTAAGCTATATGAAAAGAAAGGGTCAAGCAGTGAGGACATATTTTTTCTTTTTATTCTTATTTTATTATTTAAAAAAATTTGAAAAAAAGCTCAACTTTAAAAGAGCAACTTTCAGTGCAAATTATGACTGAATAAACATGCGAAAAGGTTACAGAATTTCACTTTTATGTCCTTTTATGGACAGTCAGTCAGGTTACCGACAACTAACCTGATGGCCTATTATATCAGTTAGGAGCAATCAACTAGGCACTTGCTGTCACTGCCTAACATGCAAGTTCACCGTCTCTCCTTGTCGATTCCATGTGTGAGGAAACATGTTCAAGCAGCAAACTTCTGCAACTGTGAGATATCGCTAAGGCAGGTCCAAAAATTTAAAGGAAATGACCTCTGAAATTTGAAAAAGGTATCACAAAATAGATCATTTAAAACTACGCATAAATACACTTTCATTAATATTTGTAGATTTTTGTGAAAAGAGTTAAAGGTGCTCAAACATTTGAATTCTAAGGTGGGTTTTATGGACCATACTATCAGATGTTATGAACTCTGACGTCACAGGAAGTTTATTCAACTCCAATCAGGCCACTGAATGTTGGAATAATTCTTTTTACCTATTAGTAAAAGTTTTACTGAAATACTGTTTCCAAAAATTCCTGCCTTCTGGTGAAATCAGGAAAAAACAAGGTGATGTGACGTCAGAGTTCCTGGATATTGTCAGTATGGCTCATAAAGCCCACCATATTATTCAAATATCTGAATGCCTTTCAACACTCTTAAAAAAAACAAATGAAAGTGTTTTTATGCATAGTTTTCAGTTGTCTGTATGTTAAACCTTACTTCATATTTTAGCTTTCTTTTACATTAACTGTCACACAGCACTGTCGGTACCTCACAGTTAATGGCAGCAGGGTTGAGTGTACTGTATAGCTTTATGATGAACCATGTGATACAGAAAAGCAGCTAGACGTTTTTTGTACAGTCGTGGTATGTACAGTTCTTTGTGGTAGCTGCACGGTTCTAGTGGCGGTATGTATGATTAAATGCAACGGCTACTTAGTATACTGCAGTACGCCGGAATAGCCACACAGTACCACAGGGTTGCCACAAAGTACCATGCAGCTGCTATTCTACACCACAAAAGCTTTACGGTCATGTGGTAATGTGCGCCCGCTTATGTGCTCCGTGCCACATGAGTGCTCCATGCCACATGACTGCTATTCAGTACCACAAGATCTGAAACCATGTGGTGCTCTGGGAGGACATTTTTCTTGTACAGTGTCATACTGTGAAAGCTTGGCTCTATATGCAGTACAAGTCCATTTTCAACAAACTAATTTTCAAGTTTTCACGTCCGACCAGGTAACTGATATCACGTCTTCAGGTTATCTGCCTTCTGCTTGTCTTTTCCCCGCCGTATCGCCTTGGCAAAAAGTCCACAGTAATACTCGACAGCGGTGGGTGTGTCGTCGTTACCGGGGACAGGGTAAGTGATGAGGCGGGGATCGCAGTTCGTGTCCACGATCCCTACTGTGGGGATCAGCATTTTAGCGGAGTCTCTCACAGCAATGTTCTGCATGAACACATTGTTCAAGGTGTTGATGAAGATGCACAGATCGGGCAGGCGTGTGACTGATCCGAACTGAATATTGGCATTGGTGAAAACACCTCCACTCCAGTAGCGACAGTGGACGTACTCGCCAGCCTCCTTGGCTGTTCTCTCCACTAATGGCATGTTCTGTTTGTTACGGCTGATGAACAAGATGATACCTCCCTGGTAGGCGATGTGCGCTGTGAAATTTAGCGCGTCCTGGAGTAATGGCACGCTTTGCTCTAGGTCTATTAAGTCCACACCCAGCCGGCAGCCGAAGATATACGGTGCCATGTAGGGGTTCCGAACTCCTTCCTTGTGACCCCAGTGAACTCTGGCTTCATACATATCCTTCAGACGGACTAGTTTACGCACTCCAAAGTAGTCCGGATCCAACAGAGCATGAACACTTCCTAAAGATTCATCTAATCCCAGAAAATAAAAATCACTGTCATCAAATACATTACAAATTTTTATTTGTTAAATATCTGTAACTTAATAACAGCCAGATATGTTTTGACTAATTTTTGTTCCACAAATTGTACAATTTAATTTATTTATTTATTTGATCAGTATTTAACGCAATCACTCAAGAATATTTCACTTATACAACGGTGGCCAGCATTATGGTTGTTGGAAACAGGGCAGAGCCCGGGGGAAACCCATGACATCTGCAGCTGCATACGATGTAAATAGTGAGTGAGTGCTCAGGGTTTAAGGTCATACTTAACAAGTTTTCAGTCATATGACGATGAAGGAGCCCTCAGAGTGCAGGTATTTGTAATGTGTCTCCTTGTTACAGGATGAATATTCACTGCTCTTTTATCTAGTGCTGCTTCACTGAGACGACTTACCGAAGGCAAGTAAGCCGCCCGACCTGAGCCATTATACTAATACGGGTCAACCAATCGTTGCACTATCCCCTTAAAGCTGAATGCCAAGCAAGGAAACTACAACTTCACTTTTTTAAGGTCTTAGGTTTGACCCGCCCCAGGAATGACCCTGGAAAAACGCCCCCGAAGCGAATGCTCGACCAGCTGAGCCATCGGCAATTCAAGTTGATCTTGGTAAGATAAAGATACTAAGTGAATTTCATCTCCGGCCGTAAGTGGGAAGGTCTGTCAGCAACCTGCGGATGGTCGTGGCTGTGCCCGGTTTCCACCCACCATAATGCTGGCCGCCGTCGTATAAGTGAAATATTCTTGAGTACGGTGTAAAACACTAATTAAAAAAAAAAAAAAAAAAATAAGTGAATTTCATGGTGCATTTTTTGGATAAAAGTTAACATTCAAATGTTCAATAAAATGTGGAGTACATGGCCCAAAAAGTTGAAATTTCAACAGGTATGCTATGTTCATACTCAATTTCAAGATCAAAAATGTCATGTTTGAAAAAAAAAAAATCAAATTTCTAATTTTGATCCAAGTTCAATCAGCTTTGTGTAATCAGGTCCAAGTTGACTAAAAAAAGTTTACCAACCATTTGTCAGAACCTGATTGGCTGATGCAGGAGCTCCAGACTGCTGTCTAACACAAAAACGTAACCAAGGGGAGGTCACTCTACAGGACACACTCTCTACAGCTCGACCTGTAAAGTAAAAGTGACAGATCTCAGTTCTATACAGGCAGAATGGTTGCTGTGTTTTTAACACTGTACTTGAAAATGAGAGTTCAAATCCAACTGCTGCTAATAAGCAACTGCTCTGAGACAACAGAGCACAGAAGGCTTCCTAATAACTGCTAGCTTCCCATCACTCTCTATCTTCATTTTATTTGCCAACTCGATAACTAGTTTATATTTTTAGTCCATTTTGTGACAAGCAAAATGTGGGTAGTGGTCAGAAGATACAATTTTCATAGATGTAAAAGCTATATCGCAGCTGGTGATACAGCGCATTGCTTTGAGCATTACCAAAGAATCTCGGGAGAATACGGCATTGAAAATAACCGATGGGATGTTGTGCTTGCGATAAATCAGCAGACTTCTAGGACCATGTGTTAATGGTTCTGCAAACTTAAGGATGTGATAACATATTTGACTAGTAATTTGTCTTCAAGACGTGACAAACTGCTATAGCAACTTCATAAGCTTTTCAAATGGATCGCATCTTATTTTGGTTTGTGGCCATCCTAAACTGAACAACATGTTTGCCAAACTTAATTTCAGGGCAATCTTGTGCTAGAGTTTAAAACAACAATCAAACAAATAAAATCAGCTGTTGATTCCGTTCTGTTCCTGAAAGTCTTACAAACTGATCAGTTTTCTAAGTAGGCCTATCGGTAGTGATTTTACTAATATAGTTTGTGTTATACCTTAAGTACTTATTCACAAAAATCTCACAAAACCATTCTCATTCATCATAGCTTAACAAAAAATTCCCCAAACAATTTGTATTCTTAGTTTTCACCTCGAAATTGTCATTATTTCTGACAAACAAAAAGTTTACGAAAACTATGCACCCAATAATCGTAGCATATTTCTCACGTGTGGTACAATTGAAACGACTACACACGTACTTTATTCTGTCAAATCTACGAAAGCTAACGCCAAAAAGAGCAAACCATACCGAGCTGTCTCAAACTGAGGAATGCCATCGTCGAAAGCGTCGATCAAAGAACCATTTTTACATTGTAAAACCTCGTGATGTTTTCCTCGGTCACGTTTCGAAGACTGTCAAGGGAAGTAACTATTATAAGAACCAATTTTTTAATGGGTTACGTCCCTTGTATTAGACATTCGCGCACTGGCTTTGGTTTGTCATCATTCGTATCCTAGATATCGTGGTCAACAGCACAGACACCGTGACAATATCAAACTCCCTTAGTGTTACAACACAATGGTATGCGATCTCTTGATAGCACTATACAAGTAGCATAAGTCAGGTGTAGTATTTAAAATACTTCAAAGTCGAGGTGTAGATTCGAAGATCCATTTCTGTTTCTTCGTCCTAGGCCTAGTTTACATTGGAGCAGTTATGTATTCAACAACAATTATTCTTTATTATTAATGTACCGGGACGAAAAATGAAAAAGTCTTTTGTTACAAATAATTAACACGTTTTCAGGTGGTATTCATTACTATTGCAAATAAGCCTGAGTTGATGTGGCACGGTTTCGTGGTGTAGTGGTTATCACGTCTGCTTCACACGCAGAAGGTCGCGAGTTCGATCCTCGCCGAAACCTGTGAGAATACTTTTGATTTTTTTTTTTTCATTCATTATACAGACAAATAGTATGATATTTAGACACGTATATGCCTCTCTGGTAAATCATCAATCAATCGCATTTGGATTTAAGTGTTTTTTTGTTTTTTTTAACAGCCCACAACGCATTATCTTCTCTCTAGGCCTATCTATAGGCGCACATAAAGATATATAGGCCTATTTCATCGGAGACAATGCAGAGTTCAAGTCCGAACAATGAATGGAACGTCAATATACTGTGGCATTTAACTCCGTACTAAAGAATATTTCACTGGGACAACTTAAGCAGTCCTTTTTATAAAATAAGGAAATCGTGCACTGCTTGAACTATGCCACCACGCATCCTTCGCTAGGCAGGTAGCGAGTGCTAAATATCAGCACTCGAACCATAGTCAAAACTGGAAGGTTGCGGCGAGTAAGACACTTTCCGAGTCAGCGAGGGCCGTCTCAAATTATCTTAAATCAAAATGGTGTTGACCTTCAGTTATATATATATATATATATATATATATATATATATATATATATATATAGGCCATATACTGTAGCCCCATACCTTAATATGTGAAAACCTGCCGTGACATAAATAAAATGTTTTGAACACACCAGTGAAATAAATACGTATAAATATAGAGTATCAATAAAAGATGTCAGAAAATGTTACTTTGTACCGAAACGTCTTCATAAGGATATCATCTTCCAAACAAACCCCGAAGGACCTAGCTCTCAGATCAGTCGAAAAACTACCTTAGTCATGGATGAGATTGTATTGAGGTCAAATACAGTAATTTGTATGCAGATATTTCTGAGTAAAGACTACTGTATGCAGATATGTCTGAGTAAAGACTACTGTATGCAGATATTTCTGAGTAAAGACTACTGTATGCAGATATTTCTGCGTAGATGGATTGCTGTGTTCTGTGGTGTTTTTAGAGCTGGGGGAAAACTTCCACGGTGGTGTCGGTGGGTGGGATGTGGGTTGGGAGTGTATAGGGGTATGGCTAGCATGACTTGCACGTGAGAAAAGAGTAATGCAGTTATGTCCTGGGATTTTGTGTGGAAAGGACAATTAAACCCAGTTAACTGATAATATATGGCACAATATACCGCTAAATATCACACGTTTTTAATAAAGAATTAGGCTTCCATGCATGCATATTAGACTCTGTACGACACAGGCACGAATTTATCACGCAACTTGCACGTTTTAGTTTATTTCTATATACAAAGTAAACGCGTACAAGTATGTAAAGGGCTTTACGCCGGGGTCAAATTGTCCCAATAGCTTACATAATATACGTCTGTATTTACCGGGACAAAAGGGAACTGTAGGATTATAATGTGGATGAACTGTACATAAAATTGGGGTAATCCCACTCTTGTCGCTTTTCACAGGCTCTATACACATGGCTAAAAGTACAGGTGCTATAAATAGCTGTTATGTATGCCTGTTCCACGTAACTGGTTTCGGTTGCTCCATTAAAACCATGAAGAACTGGTTTGACCTTAATCCTGTGTGTCTAAACATTAAAACAGCTGACATTACTTACTTTAACCCGCTGTTCCCACCTGTGGTTATAAAAACAGTGTGCGAATTAAACAGACAATCACATAATTTGCTGCACAATGAATTTCTCTGGCTTTATAATTTTTTGCCTTGGGTTTTTAGATGTCACTTGCAAAATTATTTGAGCCACAGTGCTGCCTTACTTGAACGTCATGCTACAGGCACCGGACACCCCCCCCCCCCCCCGCTCTCCCCATCACAAGCACACAATCCGGTACACCTTTGAGTGTAGGTATAAGATGTGCGCTCAAGATACACATTTTACTTTACGTTAGGGTCTTAGATATTAAACAGTACATATTCCAAACAACAAGCTGTCATCGAGCATTATCTAAATACATAGATAGTGGATGACATCATCCTATGGTCTCATTTCAGTAGGGGCATCTTAACCAAAGGGTTATTTTTATTCATCTATAAATACCGACAGCTATGTTAGTAAATACATTTGTCTACATTACACTATATACATCTACCGCAATCACAACTTTCGAAACAAAACATTTTTCAGACTCTCTACAAAATCACCAAAGGATGATTTGTCTGTTATGACCAAACAGTTACCAAGACACTTGCAACTATAGCGATCGAAATCAGTATTTTATGTGCTTTAATCTTACACTTCCATAGGGAAGCTTCAAACTTTTTCATCGATAAAGATAGAAAAAGTCCATCTGTACCATGTGGCCTGTCAGACAAACAAAGGTTGCCTAATATTTTTCACAGGTCACATGACACAGTATAGGACTGTTTTTACCTTTGACGCCAAAGGATTTTCGCTTTGCTTTGGTTTCAGTACAATATATAACTGCTACCAAATATTGTCCGATTTTCATAAATGTGTTTCTTGTTTATTTTGCATGTAATGTCGTGCAGAGAATTCGTGCCTAAGAATTGTATGTTTTACGATTTCCTGCATTCTGGTAGGTCATTGGTTTCCGTACAATCCCTGCTTCAGATATGGTCGGATTATATATGACACCCTTTTATGTGTAGATGCATTTCATGGTCCCACATGTAGATGAAGTTCGAAAATCATGCAGCTTGCGTGATCCATGCACACGTGTTGCCTATTTACCATATAACTTACTTGAGTTCTCCAATAATTTTCGTTTGCCATCGCTATATTATGACATGCGGTGTCTCCTCGCAACAGAAGATTATAGTCTCAAGGCCTGCTTATACAAAAACATGTCAAAAGCACAAATATGACCACCTGGCATTCACCAAAACGTCTGAATATTACGTCATACGAGGGAAAGCTTGTCAGTAACTTGCCAACAGGTCAATGGTTTACTCCGGGATACTCCCATAACCTGACCGTCGCCCGATAAGTAAAGTATTTCTGTGTATACATGCAGTCTCATATACATATACACATAACATATATACCGATTTGATCATCTTCTCTAGATAGCTGGTACTATAGGTGGCGTGTCTTGAAAATCTGGTGTATTATCGACCGGTGACTTGATGGGCGGCTTAAGACGGCAATAAACTGCGAAAATCAGGTCAATCTATGCCGATTGACAAATCACTGCCATTATAAAGCATGTCATTTTACATCCTTGATCGGAGATATCACAATAATAGCGCGTGGGAGAGAAATAGGCATTAGGGCGTGGCAGATCGTTTATAGTTATCGGAATAGAACCGGACAAAACAAATGACATCTGCGTCTTGGCCTAATTATTGTTTTCGTTCTCCGAGTTAATCGGAGTTGTCATTTGTTGATTTATTTAGTTCAAATGTAAATCTGTATTCTGTATATCCGGGAAAGAAAATGACACGTTAGACATGCACCGTGGAAATCAACACTATTACACATGTAATACATTGCGTCATTATCAGTGACCGTTGGGATAGGATAGGAGGGGTTGTTCGCACTGACTCAGCTGGTGATTAAATAGGCTATAACGCCACAATCGAAAATCAAGCCTTCTTAAACTAATCCCATGAGAGGCCTACACATGGCGTATTCATGAATAAGGTATTGTTTAGCTGATATCAGTGTGTAGCTTACATATTTTTTTTTTTCAATTTTAGTCATTTATTTTATGTTGATATGTGGTGATGTGCCAACGAAATGCTATTTTAGTCATTTTCGCTCAGCACACCTTATGTTCTGCCAATCATTCAAATGACCAGCCTTGTCACAGCCAAGCAGCTGGGGTTTCGTGCATTAAATAAAACCCCGACCGGTGTTGTCACCCAACTTACGCTTCCCATCCACGAGGACATGCGACTGGCACGAGCTGTCAGAAGTCACACTGTTTGCGCCGTGCACCGATCACGTGATGAGTCTGCGGCAAGTTGGGAAATCTACACATAGACCAACTGCCAATCAAAGAGAAGGCCATGCCGATTTCTGCTTTCAGCCAATCAAATTGCAAGGTCAAGGTAGCAGGCATCGTTTATTTACGTTCCCTTTTTCAGTAAAAGTTAGTCTTGTACATCGCTCACCAAGTGGACAGCCTGGTTTTGTGAAACAGCTTATTATAGTCCTCTGACTGGAAAAAGGTAAGCATTATTTGCTCTGTGTAAAGAAACATTTCTACGGTGGCTAGCATTGTAGTTTTCTGCAAAGCTGATCAGCTGTTAGCTATAGTTTATGCCGATCATAGAGTAGTCAACGGAGATTTCGACGTGTGTTAATTTCTGTGATTCTGTATAATAATACGCATTTGCTTTATAATTTGATGAGTGGTAAACTTTCTTAACTTTCACGAGCAATGCTGAATAAAGTGTTGGGCTACAAATTCTCTGCGGAATGATGGCGAGCTTACAGTCACATATATTGTACTTTTCAGTATACAGCGGATCTTGAAGTCTGATGCAATATTTTAAGACTGTCGGCATAGAGATAACCCCTTTTGCTGCATAGATGAATTATTTCAAGCTGCTCCCTATTTTTTCCATTTAAATGCATGCCTGTGCGGTAAATGATCCAATTGTTTAAAAAAATCTGCTCTGTGTGCATGTCGCAAGAACACCACCACCGCAGCCTGAACATCTGAAATACGTTATAGTTGCATTCGGATAAAGCGGTCAATTGGTGCCTTTCTTTGTACCATACGCCAATCGTCTCTGCGAGTTTACCGTTAGTCCACTTCCTGCCGCATTATAGTTGACCTGACTGACAACAAAGCTGTACCAGAGGTAGCGTCGTGAATTAAAAGAATTAAGACTGATCAAAAATCAAGCTCAGTTTAGTGGTGTGTGAAGCCAAAAAAGGTTACATATATATATTAATGTGTGTTATGTGAAAACAGGGGTTCGCTGGCCATGCCTTACACTACTGAGCGGGAAAAAACAAACAAACAAATTGAAAACAATAGGCATATATATCAATTTATTCAAACACGTGAATGCCAATCACGTGGCAGATGACGGCCCAGTATCTGCATAGATGAGGTCTTCCAGTGCTCTTTCCCAATTCAATTTTCTCTTCATTAAATGTGAAATCGTGTTCTCTTGGTATTTCTATTTGCTAATACATTTCTGCTTACTTTTTGATACTGGTGTGTTCACGGAGACCACCTGAGTGGGCACATGCGCAGCAATTATTAATATCACTGTAGATATTACGCATTTTGTTTCTGCATGCATTTTCCTCCGACTTTTTATCAATAGCCCAATAGCGACACAAAGTTATGTAATGGTGAAATATATAGAAATATTATTTAGCGTTTTGAATTAAATTTGACCAGTTAATCAGTAGTTTCCAGGCAATGCACAATATAACTTCATCGAAGGTTTACGTCACGCTTTTTGCTACCTAAGTGTACGTACATAATCAAAAATATAATCTGTGGGGCGACTTACAAAAAATCTCCAAGAGAAACAGGATGTGAGGAATAGGCTAATGACGTTGAAAGGTTAAAATAAAAGCATGTCTTTTCCTGTTGTGGGATGATGTCGGATATGGTGTACTACTGAGTAGGTGTGTACGCACTAAACCATGTCTGCTTTCCAGGTCAATGAGGGTAGACCTGTGCACGAACGTAATTTCGCCCCATACAGTAATAGTTTTCCTAGATGCACCGGAGAATCACTTTAGCAAGTAGTGCTGGAGCACTGAGCTGTGCTTGACTTGAGCGTCAGCTCATGGTGTGTGAGGTAGGGCATGGCGAGGTGCATGCATGTGCATCGAAAAGGAATTAGCATGCATTAACAGCAGTGTATGGGAGGGTGGGGTGGGGGGGGGGAGGGGGAGGAGAAAGACGAAAGGTTTAATACTGAAAAATGTTTAGAAAATTGAAAGGTGTATTGAAATGACATTGCATACCATACCATGCGGGACTTGATTTCTTTAATCGCGCATTTTATCCCCATGAAAAAATAATTACTTCATTTGAATATTATGCATCACCAGATGCATGTTAGTTGCGGATAGGTGTTCACTGCTTGACTCAAATCTCCGAGTAACTTAGGTAGAAAATTCACAACACAAGTTTAATTTTCTCCGCACTCTCTGTGCGTTCAAACCCGGCTTGACAATGTATTATATCTCACCTGTATTACGTAATAGCTTTTTACAATTCATCACCAACCCTCCATCCCCACCACCCGCCACCCCTCCTCCTGCTAGCCAAGCTGTAATAACTGTTCCGAGAATTGGTCTACTTTCATGTAGCTTTCATGCCTTTGTGGTACTAATCCTATACGCCGACCTGATCGGTTACCACTCTATCACGACCCTTCCCTGCTCTCCCCTCCCCTGCCCTCCCCTGCCCTCCACCTCCCTGTTCGCTGACTGCAGGTGATATTGAGACCTCTGGTGTGCCTGTTATTGTAAGACATTCGACTCAGCTTGGTGACGACAACCAACTGTTACGGTTTCTACCGCTGTTACAAAGTAGTCTGCCACGCCCATTTATATGTTTTATGAAAGAGGCGGGGTAACTGTCTGTACAGTGATGTCAGAATGATATCATTTTACATTTAGGAGGTCTGAAGGTAAAAATTAGGCATTTATTTTTAAGCGTTTGAAAGGGCTGCTTGGTACGTATAATTTGCCTATCATCAATGTACACTGTAGTAAATTTAGAACTGGCCCATCAGTTTCCTTTATTGAGAAGGGCGTAAAACTCCAGTCAAATAAATAAGTTTCATTCCAGTTAATTTTCTGTTGGTGTAAAAAAAAATTCTGAGGTATTTCTAAAAACAGTTCTTATGCTCATCTATATTCTGTTTCAGAAAAGACCCACTATGGATAATTTGGGGAAGACGAACAAACAGGTCTTGGACCGCTACCTGAAGCTGGAGGCTGACAGTGGTAAGATACAGCTGGAGTATCTGTGGATTGACGGAACGGGGGAGGGGATTCGAAGCAAATGTCGTACCATTGACTTCGTCCCTAAGGATGTATCAGGTATGTAGGCCAGTTATGTCAAAGGCTAACAAAACTGATATTTTTCTGTGCTTATTAACTTTTTTTTGTATTGATCCTTGATATCTTTTTTTTTTAACTCTCTGGTGATAACTCGCTGATAGTAGTAAGTAGCATTCATGTGGTTCCCGTTGAATGGATTTTTAAAATGAAGTAAAATCTCCCAGGCTTCAAAAACACTCCATGACTCATTAAGTTTAAATTACTGCCTCAGTGCGGAGGGTTGAGTACTTTTGGGAACAGAAAGCGAATCTGTGTTAAGTCGCTGGATACAAATGATTTCTAAAACTTGCAAATAAATGGCCATCACATGATGACCTTTCTAATTGCCAATAAGTGTATCCCTATGACTGACTTCAGAACTTCCGATCTGGAATTACGACGGCTCCAGTACGTACCAGGCCGAGGGCTCCAATTCTGACATGTACCTACAGCCAGTGGCCATTTTCAATGATCCTTTCAGACTGGGTAACAACAAACTAGTCATGTGTGAGGTGAACAAGTACAACAAATTACCGGCAGGTAAATTCCCTTTTGAGTTCCCATGGACTTTTAGATGTACATTTAGATGTACATACATGTATATGTCCCAGTTAGACCAGGTAAAATTTGAACTTCTAAATTAAACTTAGTGGAACAAAATTAAGGAAAGTGAATGTATGCTGGTCTTGTTATCTTACTCTGAAGGATTGGTTAGACTTTACTTATAGAGCGAATTACCACAAAATTGTGCGCCATGGTTGTCTTTAGCATGGTATATTAGTGAGGCAGCACCGTGTTTAATATTGTTTATTACCAGACACATACTATTGTATATGATGGTCTTGTTGTCTCACTGTAATGAAGGACTGATTAGAATTACTTATAGAGCGAATTACCAACAAAATCGTGCGCCATTGTTGTCTTTAGCATGGTATTGTAGTGAGGCAGCACTGTGTTTAACATTGTATATTACCGTTGCCGGTGGTTGTCCTATGTCTTAATCTGTGTTTTTATTTTACAGACACGAACTACCGTCACACGTGTCGTGAAGTGATGGATCGGGCCAAGCATGAACATCCCTGGTTCGGGATTGAACAGGAATACACTATGTTGTCCCAGGATGGACACCCATTCGGCTGGCCAAAACAGGGATTCCCAGGCCCACAAGGTAGGCTTTCTTGAATAGCGACGTCTAATAAATTGCAATTAACATCACTGCATTTCTTGTACCTAATTTTTTTTATAATTTTAAGGGCCAGTTTTCAGTCTTATCACGAAAGTGTAAGACAACTCCAAGTATTGGAATAAAAATTACCAAGGAGAAATTTTAGAACAGTGAACTGTTTTGAAACCAAGACTTAAGTCTAAGACAGCTTTGTGATCCTGGGGTCAGGGCACCCATTGAGCCACACGTTGTGGTACTATCCATCACGGAAATAACGGGCGCCCTAAAAGCCTGTCCAATCAGGCGTTATCACAACGGGCTTAGATAAGCACAAGCTGCGTTTTTTCACCTTTAGCGACACGAAATTAAATTTCCTCGTTGATTAAGTGGACCACTCGCTATAATTAAGAATACAAGCACAATTTCTGAGACACAGCTCCTTGCTTTCTCAGGTCACATTTTTGGCTTTTTTTTAAACCGACGTAAGGGCTAATTTACATGATATAAAGATATCCGTCAGTGTTGACTTCTGACAATAAAGTAAACTAGGCGTATAAAACGTTTTTCTGTAGAAAAGAAACACCCTTGGGGAGTTTGCGAATCCGAATGACGTGATTGTTTATGTCCGATTAATAAGCTTTACAAATGCAAATAAAGGCATTAAAAGTATCGTCTCGTCTCTGCAGTTACCAACCTATAAACGCACGAGGCTGCTTACATGTAGAGCATAGCCTTCTGAACAGGTGAATAAAAAAAATTGAAATCCATCTTTATGGCTGTAAATGGGGTTTAGTCATTAATCGGGTTGGGGATCTCTATTGATGCAAATGTTTGTACCAATGCGAATTATAGCCTAGTGTTGTGTTGGACCACAAATAAAACCAGTATATTGTCAATAACCATGTACAATATTAAATTGCACGGCAAATTTTCGGCCAGATTTCTCGCATGTGCCACATTTAGCAACCGTCAGTATAATATAGTACGGTACGTCAGATGTTTAGCGAAAATGCTTGACACATGCATGGAGTGTGTGTCGGGCAAATTAGAACAAAGCATTGTTTTCTGGATCCGTATTTTAAATCGATGCACCGACACACATTTCTATACCGGCTATCAACCAAAGTGGGCGTCTCGGATCTACGTTTTCAGGTGAACTCTGAAATTATATACATATGAGCACAACCAGTTTAAAAAGTGGAGGAAACTAGGTGCCGCCTTTGTAATTCCCTATTCATAGTATATTCTCACGTTTAATGGTTAGGATTACTGTGTAGACCTAGATGGATTTATCCGATATTATTTCAGTAAAGCCCAGCCGATGTTACTATTTACTATTAGTATAGAATGTGAAAGAGTTATGGAGGTTGAAATCGTGTCACGTGGTGAAACTTATACACAGGTGAAATGTGACCCAACAAATTAGCAGGTAACACCGTTTTATGTACTTGGTGTTATGCGTTGTGCTAAACATTTGTTCTCACTTATATGATTTTCCCTGCTGTGACTTTTCTGTCTGGCTTAAAATGTGTGAAATGCTTAACAGTTCTTGACAAAACACTCGCAATGTGTTAGTATCACGCAGCGGAGAAATCTGCAAGAGAAAACTTCACCAACCTGGTATCAAACCTGTTAAAATCAGATATCTTAGATGAACATGAATGCAAAGAATGTTAAAAGATATTCAGTAGAAATTACGAAAAAACAGAGGATAGTGAAGATTTCTAACTTAGTCTAAATATTTCAGGTTGAACGTTAGACTGAACCATAACCAAAGATACTAAATAAAAGACTTACAGCACAGGGAGTAAAACCAGAGGAAAACTAATGAAACGCCGACGTATTTTCCTAGACAGAATTGACGATTTTTTTCCAAGCTATCAGACCAGAAGTAAAATTTATTGTAATTTCTGTGCATTAGGACCCTACTACTGTGGTGTGGGAGCGAATAAGGTGTACGGTCGGGACATCGTTGAGGCCCACTACCGCGCATGTCTGTACGCAGGTGTGAAGATTGCGGGTTGTAACGCGGAGGTCATGCCGGCTCAGGTAAGTTCTGTTTCATAAAAAAATGTAAACATCAGGTGTAAAAAGTTTTTCAAATCTGCAACTGACGGGAAATGCTTAAAATATGGTATAACAATACTGATCGCTGGAATTGTGGTAAGGGTTTGACGTGTTACTCAAGAATGATCACGTTTCTGTTTGTGGAAGAAACAGCAGAATTTCGCCAGTTACGTGGCAAACCGACTGACCCAAGCCTCCTTCAGCAGAGTGGCTGATTTTGTTTTCTTAACCTGTCAATAAAACGATCCTTCCTTTGTTCTTCAGTGGGAGTTCCAGGTGGGTCCGTGTGAAGGTATCGATATGGGTGACCACTTGTGGGTGGCCAGATACATCCTCCACAGGGTGTCCGAGGACTTCGGGGTCGTTATCACGCTCGACCCCAAACCCATGCCGGGAGATTGGAACGGCGCAGGCGCACACACTAACTACAGCACGAAGTCGATGAGAGAGGAGGGCGGATTAGCGTGAGTGTTCTTGTTATAGCCTTGTGATGGACAAACAGCTCAATAGTAGGACGCAGTTGTTGTTGCTCGCATTGTTGCGGACGATGTTATTTTCATGATCGTGGGGTGTATTTTTGAAAGGGGCGTGCATCCAACTTGCGGCAACACATCAGTAATTTTTTTTTTGTATCTCAGTCACCTGAGTAAATTGCCCTAAATTAAAATGTTATGCAAACCCACATTTGTTGTAGCCAAAATCCATCAAGATTATAATGATTGAGGACCTTGAGTCATGTATTGTATTCAAGTTATTAGATTTTGACAGGAGTAAAAATCGATAGAGAGTATACTGTACCCATGTAATCGACCCAGAATGTATTCATCCCGACAAACCGTTACACGTATGCAATTACATATTGGTTTCACCGCTTACCAAATACCACATGACAAAGCAACTCCAAAGAGATACACAAGTCGCAGAGAACCCTAGCACAAATTATTTCATTGTTTAGTAATCTCTATTTCGTCATCTATTGTTTGCATAACAAAGTCAGATAACAAGTGCGTCGAACGACTGCTGGTTTCATCACTAACAGAGCTACATGTTGGTTATTTCTGAAGGCGTAGTTGATGTTTCCAGTCTTAGTTGAAGCCGAAATTGCCTGTCGACAACGACGAACATTACCTATGCCATATCACTCCGGCAGATTTTCCGATATTTTCATATCTAAATATAGACTTGACGAGATATTCACATCTGGTACCATGCTGTTTATCCTACTCGTACTTAGATTGGGTTGTTAAGATTTGAATCCTACGTTTTCCATATTGTATTCGACGCTTTCATTTGTCCATACTCGTTTTGCTTGATTATAAGTTATTTTGACTTTAGGAAAGTGTCTACTCGAATAAATGTCAACACGAAAGGTGGGGTCTTTGAAATACCCTTTGGGGGGGGGGGGGGGGTGAGGACATATACTGTGTAAATGTATAGGAAAGTAATAAATGTAAAATTTTATCATAAACCCTATAGTTGTGTAACTACACAGCATTTACTGCTTGTCGTGATAGTGTCTTGAGGTATTCACAAGTACATATTTCCTCATATTTTAAGCATATGTCTCTTTGTTTCCGGCTGTGTTCCCACGCGCATCAGCCCTCGTCTTAGTGAGTAATCGGTTGTTTGAAAGGACGGCTGGCAAAACAAGCTACAGGGAATTAGGTTGAAATTTCCGGTACTTGCGTCTCTAGTTTGTACTTAAGGTTTTACAACACACATGCGTCATATGACGACAGCTGGCTCCCAGGAAACAGATAGATACATATATGAGATGCAGATATACGTAGAGACATCTGTTGCGGTTGAGTGGGCTGTATACGTGTTAACCGGATTTTAGTAACGCTGCATGCACTTGGCTGAAATGTTGCGTCAGACCTGTGCGAACGGAACCGAATTCTCAGCGAATGGTTGCATCGTCATCGTTGCTGTTGTTATTTACACAGTTAATTGACTTCTGCATTGAACAGAATTCGTTCCTGAAGTAGTGGACAATGTGTCCAATGTGATATAAAGGGACTACAGCTTAGATAGCAAGACCAGATCAACCCCGACAGCGTAATTTTAGAGGTGATTGGCAGATTACCAAGTTGTATTAGACCACCGCAAGATATGCGAGACAGAGGTAAAAACCTAAAATTACGACAGGGAATTCCGAATACACGATTGGTAAAGGTTTCAATTAACTGGCTTTAGCAGGGTAAAGAAAAAACAAACAAAAACAACTGCAGAACAAAACATTGTTACAGAAGGAATTCAACTCATCTGGTCCCGACTTTCCACATTGCATTTACAGGAAAACTGGTCTTTTTTGGACACAAGCCATGAAAACATTGTTACATTGGTTTGTTACGTGCAGGTGTCAAAGCTGAAACAATGAACAAGATGTGTTTTTTGTTTTCCCTATTTAAACACCAAGACGGAAAGGACGGTTATCTTCGATCACTTCTTGATCCAGGTTTGATTTCACACAGGTCAGAACCCCTGAGGGATATAGTGTACATGACAGTATGAGTCATGTACATAACGTGCACGCTTATTTTGTTGTGCGTATGAGGAGATAAGCCTAGGGTATCGTGTCTGTTCGGTTACTTTGTATTGATTTAACAGCAGGTCGTGTTGAACTTTACCTGAACAAATAAACCCCTAAGCCAGTAAAACCTCTGGGAAGCTTTTCAACTTCTCAGGAGGACATTCAGCAACATACAACCCAACATATATAAATACGTGACGGTATAGACTAGGAAGACTTTTTGAGAGCGTCCTTTTATTGCAAGTTTACCTATACTTGCGAAATTTTAAACTACTGATTTAACCTGTTTTTGTTTATCAAAGCCGGAAAGGAGGCGTTTCTTATCTATGGTTGTTATCGCGACCAAGGTTTCAACGGACAGCTTTGTGTATGTCGTATATTTTATTAGAATGCCCTATAGTTCTATTTGTAGTAATGGCCATTGACTGTGAATTATATGACATTTCTTATTAAGATATGGAAACAACTGAAAAAGCATTTGTGAAAGTTAATTGGGCTATTATACCTACTTCGTCTTTGCCTAAGTGTTACCGTTAATTCATCTTTCACAAATTTTTTCTTGTCATATTCTCATACCCAATCTTTGTTTCTCGTCTTTGCAGCATATAGAGAAAGCGATCACCAAACTATCCACCAAGCACGATATCCACATTAAGTATTACGACCCGAAGGAAGGCGAGGACAACAAACGAAGACTGACGGGAAGACACGAGACATCCTCCATCCAAGACTTCTCGGCAGGAGTTGCCAACCGTGGCGCTAGTATTCGTATTCCCCGCCAGGTGGCTGAAGAAGGTCAAGGTTATCTGGAAGACAGACGTCCAGCTTCCAACTGTGATCCTTACAGAGTGACAGAAATCATCGTCAGAACGACGGTATTGGACGAGTGATCTGTCTTTCATTGAGAAAAACTCCTCCTTTTTTGACTATTTTTATAAATTACAATAACTTTTTGGGGAGGAGATAATCATAGAATTTGTTCAGCCTTGGACAAAGCGACTGGGATATGGACTTATCTGTGTTAAACGAAACTTCATGGGACTTAAACTATCGTAACTCACATGGAGGGTTTCGTAACGACACGCACAAACGTGGTAGTTAATATTTTAGTTACGTCTGGCCATGAACTATGCAAGGCTTTTTGCAAAGTTGTCTGTAGTTCAGGACGTCATTAGTTCGCGGTTGGAGACGGCACTATGAACCATAAAGCACAGAAAGGATGGGAATACTCAAACGCCTTGCGAAAAGTCCGGGGGTGGAGATGATAATATATCCATGTCCTGGGGTCAGTTTTTTAAACTCACTATTGTATATATGTACATAAAATGGATGCGCTTTCTCACGTGCATCTTTCACCTGACACTGTTTAAACCATTCAAACGACCATAGAGGATGGAAACTAATTTCTATTGCCTAATTTTTAGACATGTTTTTATCTCTTATTGTTCCATTCATTTGATTTATTTGCATTCAGAGACCGAAATAAAAAAAATGGTTTTAATGTTTATGTGATGTGAGTGAATTGAGCTTTATTTATCAGTGCTTTGTGGTTTACGTCGTGCAATTTTTCAGCCATATGACGACGAGAAGTCATTAGGTTTTGCATTAAGTTTGTTAATGCTATTCGTATTGTATGTATGTGTGTATGCTTGCTTGGAGGCATAAGTGTGTGCATACACGGTCTTCTTGTGGCAGGGCGAGTTCATGCCGCCAAAGTCCTGCTACCACTGAAGTATCATGCCGAAGTGTGTGCATATACGGTCTTCTTGTGGCAGGGCGAGTTCATGCCGCCAAAGTCCTGCTACCACTGAAGTATCATGCCGAAGTGTGTGCATACACGGTCTTCTTGTGGCAGGGCGAGTTCATGCCGCCAAAGTCCTGCTACCACTGAAGTATCATGCCGAAGTGTGTGCATACACGGTCTTCTTGTGGCAGGGCGAGTTCATGCCGCCAAAGTCCTGCTACCACTGAAGTATCATGCCGAAGTGTGTGCATACACGGTCTTCTTGTGGCAGGGCGAGTTCATGCCGCCAAAGTCCTGCTACCACTGAAGTATCATGCCGAAGTGTGTGCATATACGGTCTTCTTGTGGCAGGGCGAGTTCATGCCGCCAAAGTCCTGCTACCACTGAAGTATCATGCCGAAGTGTGTGCATACACGGTCTTCTTGTGGCAGGGCGAGTTCATGCCGCCAAAGTCCTGCTACCACTGAAGTATCATGCCGAAGTGTGTGCATACACGGTCTTCTTGTGGCAGGGCGAGTTCATGCCGCCAAAGTCCTGCTACCACTGAAGTATCATGCCGAAGTGTGTGCATACACGGTCTTCTTGTGGCAGGGCGAGTTCATGCCGCCAAAGTCCTGCTACCACTGAAGTATCATGCCGAAGTGTGTGCATATACGGTCTTCTTGTGGCAGGGCGAGTTCATGCCGCCAAAGTCCTGCTACCACTGAAGTATCATGCCGAAGTGTGTGCATATACGGTCTTCTTGTTGCAGGGCGAGTTCATGCCGCCAAAGTCCTGCTACCACTGAAGTATCATGCCGAAGTGTGTGCATACACGGTCTTCTTGTGGCAGGGCGAGTTCATGCCGCCAAAGTCCTGCTACCACTGAAGTATCATGCCGAAGTGTGTGCATATACGGTCTTCTTGTGGCAGGGCGAGTTCATGCCGCCAAAGTCCTGCTACCACTGAAGTATCATGCCGAAGTGTGTGCATATACGGTCTTCTTGTGGCAGGGCGAGTTCATGCCGCCAAAGTCCTGCTACCACTGAAGTATCATGCCGAAGTGTGTGCATATACGGTCTTCTTGTGGCAGGGCGAGTTCATGCCGCCAAAGTCCTGCTACCACTGAAGTATCATGCCGAAGTGTGTGCATACACGGTCTTCTTGTGGCAGGGCGAGTTCATGCCGCCAAAGTCCTGCTACCACTGAAGTATCATGCCGAAGTGTGTGCATATACGGTCTTCTTGTGGCAGGGCGAGTTCATGCCGCCAAAGTCCTGCTACCACTGAAGTATCATGCCGAAGTGTGTGCATATACGGTCTTCTTGTGGCAGGGCGAAGGCACCAGGCATGACACCCAATCCAGCCGCATTATACTGACACCGGGCCAACCAGTCCTGTTTCCTTGCTCTTACCTCTCAGTGCTGAGCGTCAAGCGAGGCAGCAGCAAGTCGTTATTCTGTCAATATCGCATCATAAATGCCTTCCTTGTAGCCCAAAAGACAGTCCACTACAGAATGGGCTTCTGAATATGTATAGGTTTTACTTATTTGTCACGTGACAGTACACACGCATCGCGAACAGAGTATGTCCACACCAGTGTGTTCTTGTTCTACCAGTCCAGCAAACCATGCACACGTTGACTGATGGTGTTTTTGGCCAACACGTCCAGTTCTTTTTAACTTTATTACGGACGATTTGCCCTGATATTTCACAATATCCTTAAATGGGATCTGGCTTCAAAGGTCAATGAGATGAATCGTGTTTGAGTCGAATTTTTTTTTATATCGAGGAATGCTAAAATCGCTCATGGAAGAAAGGTTTAAAACAGGCCAGCTTGGATGACCAGCTGCTTCGGTGAAAGAAACCGGAAGTAAACACTTTAATTGTAATAGACTAACCAGTTTTTTTTTTCGGTATAAAGGTGGATGTTGCAGTTAAGAAGCAATATTTAAGTGGCCAAAAGTTTTGCAATCGTTATTTACCCACTGCTGGGATACTTCATCAGTAAACTTAAAACTGCAGTCATCATGTTGGCCGATGGATTTCTCCTCAACATGGATTTCTCGAACTTTGAAGTATTGACCCCAGAAATCCTCGACCCATATACACTGGTAGAGGTTAAAAGCACGTCATCACGTGACTAAAGATCTAGCATACCTGTCATACTTGTTATATTAACACTTATACTGGGCTAAAATTGAGTCTGATTACACGTTATCAATCTCTTATCACCCACATGCATGGTGTTTGATAGATGATGGGTGGAGTGGCTGCCGACAGCGACCTGGGTGAAACTCTCTAGTGAAGGGGGAAAAACCTTTAGCAAGTAGGTCACCCAGATAATGCATCTTTGCCGATGTTTGTTCTCTGATTGACCTAAAAGATAAACTATCTTGGTGGGAATATAGGACAACATGTAATGAAACTACAGCTTCCCTGAACTACTTGTCTACAGCTTGACTCTTCCGCGGCGATTGGCTGAAAAGGATGTAACACGCAGCCCAAACAGTGCTGTTGGTGGTCAGAAAGGCTTGCACTAACCCACAACATTGTCCGTCCACAAATGCTGCAGAATCTATGTTGAAAGAGACATTCGTTTGCCGGTCGTGAACAAAAATGGATGTTCCGAATTGCAGGCCCAATTCCCCCAAAACACGTTTAACACAAACCACCAATGCAGGAAGTACGAAATTACTAAGGACAGAATTATGCAGTTTCCATTTACTGCATTGCCTTAATTCGGACGTCACTAGTGACTCAAAATGACGACAACTGCTCTCAAGCTTCTAGTGATGTAATTGCTTCTAAACCTCAAATGGTAAAAGCGCAAACATCAGGCCTTTAACCAATGCGGTCGTGTGTTCAAATCCAGCTGTCGCAACAACTTACCGAACTACAGAAGTAGTTCAATATACCACATGTATGCGTCTGCCATTTTTGAGGGAAAAAAAACCCTTCATTATGCGTCACGTAAATTTATATGTCTACGTAAGTTTAAAATTTCTTTTGAACTCATTTCTTCGGTTAAATTGAATGTTGCAGTTGAATCTAATTTTAGGTGGCTAACATCCTTGCAACTTTTTTGGACGATGTCTGAATTACTTTCCAGCGATAAAAGTAAAGTTGTATTCAAATTACCCATTACATTGCCCCTCAACAGGCAATTCTCGAACATTAGAATGGTGTCGACCCATGTACATTTGCCGGTATCAAAAGTATGTCATCGGATGACAATTAAATGATCCAACGGGCACGTCATATCTTTTTATATATTTTTCTGTAAGGGCAAGATTAATCTGACTGAACATTAGATATCCCTCTCTTATCACCTATATATTGCGTTTGATAGATGATATATGAAGTAGTTGCAGACAGCGATCCGCAGGCTGTAACGCAGAAGGGGGGGGCGTAAACCCTCAGTAACCGATTTACCTTAATACTGAGAACCTTAACCTGGTTTTTGTTCGCTGACTGACCTAGAATATAAACGATTCTGGTGGGCATACACAAACCTGTAAACACAGGTGAAACTACCTTCTCTGACCTTTGACCTTTCATTTTGAATCTTTCGAAGGTTAGCTGCTAAGATCGGTAGAAAACGAACCAAGGTTGTAGATAGACACTGGTCTATCAGTTGCCAACCAAAAGGCCCATGCCAGTAAGTACTAGATCAATTTCCAAAACAACGTTCAACACAAGCCACTACTGAACTAAGATAGTATATATGAACTTAAAAATGAGGACGCCAAAAAAAAAGAGAAATAGTCATCTGTTTTTAGTGATGCTGTGAAGACGCAAGCAAAGCTTTAGGCGAATGAATTAAATTAGTGTCTATATCGTGTACCATGCTAGTTTATAAACGTATATGTAAATCCACAACGGCCATGCTGCAGTTGCCATGCCTCTTCGCTATATGTGTGAACTGCGTTGCTAGAAATACATGTTTTAGATGATGCTTTGGCGCTGATATGTGTTTTTTGTAGGTCGTATGTACCGCCTTTAGCGGCCGAACAAACTATAACAGACCGCTGTTATATCAGCATTTTTGCCGTTTCAAGAACATATATATATATATATATATATATATATATATATATATATATATATATATATATATATATTATATATATATATATAGGGACGCACTTCGTTTGCGGTTTCTCTAATGCGTCTGGGAGACGTATTAACCTAATGTCGACAGTGTCATTATAACGACATGCGCGCCCTGGAAGTAGGCTTAAGGTGACGCCATCTGTTTGTTTAACCCACAGGAATTTCTTTGCTCGTCCTCATGGGGTGTACATATACCACAGTATGAAGTCGACCCAGACCTTCCTTTATATTACTGTATACAAAAACCGGCCTGGTCTTTGTAGAAGCTAACGCTGAGCTGAAATCGCTGTACGTCATTTATTCATATTTCTAGTCCGTTAGAGATAATTTCGTGAGAAGTCAAGTTTGGTGTCAAAACAACAGGCGCTGACCAAAGGGTTTAATGGCATTTTCCAGGAGTTTACTGTAGAACCAGGGCCGGAATTTATCAAGTTCACGTCGTAAGACTATGTCCAAAATTCAAAAACAGCTATAATTAAAACGTTTTGCGCTACAAAGTTTATTATTTGCAAAAGAACGTTCTATCCACGAGTTGAGTTATCTCCTTGTCTTAGTTTGGCTTTCTAAGCACTTACAATTTATGACTTAAGTTTTCTGTATCTTGAAAATACGGACCCAGGACGGACTGCGGCTGAAATTGGGAGGACTAGTCAAATACCTGGTGAAGCGCGGTCGTTTCCCTCACTCGATGTCATCCACACATAAGTCTGAGCACCGCAATACTATATTTATTTACTTATTTATTTATCTACTTGTATTTGATTGTTGTTCAACTCCATATTTAGTAACGTTTCACCTAATATACGATGGCGGTCATGCCACCATATAAAAGGAACATCTTTCTGGCACGTCGTGGAACACTAGTCCATCGAACAAATAACTGACGTTTATAACGTGTATTATAAGAATGGCAAGCAATTGTCTCCATGGAGTTCAGTTCAATGCCGTTACATGTGTGCATGTCAGATGGAATGAATGGCTGATTAGGGCTTACCGCCACATCTGCAATATTTTAGCCATATTGTGGCGACATGCTGTATGGAAGTCACGTTCTATGACGTGATGATGAAACATATCTGAACAAAGCGTTACACATGTGGGATCTGTATTTTGCCAAAGGTTGGTCGTTCATCCCAGGCCATAATTGAATACGTTCCACCATGATAAAACATTCCCGTGTGTGTGTGTGTATATATATACTCCCTATATATATAATATATATATATATATATATATATATATACTCCTAGTGGTGAAGCAATTCAGTGACAATTTCAAAATTTTTGCTTTTTACAAAGTCGTGATGTTCAACATCAGAGGGTTTTTCAAATTAATTTATTTGTTTATTTGTTAGCTGGTTTACAGTGCCATCAGGTGGTTTAACTCAAGCCGAATTGCACGTGGCTATCGCAAATTACTTTTCCCAGAGTTACTTTGCTTATTTACCATGTTAAGCAGTTCAGAGGCTCAAAGAAAAGGCTCATATGTGTTTACCATAAATAAATACATCCTCAAAGTTTTCGTACGTGTATGGTTGCGAGGCATACCTTCTCACACAGTTGAAGAGTTCATATACCGTAAAGGAATACTGTCAACATATAAAGATCATCGGTATTTATTTAATGATAACCCCTCATAATAACGAATCTGCACGTTTTGTTTACCGCCTTGCACGCTTCCCGCGGGAGACGATCGGCCCTCCTGACTGGGAACCGTCAGCCAGAGCCGAGTAAAAGGAGTAGAAAATTTAAATATCAATCAAATACCATTGAAAAGAGTATGCATTTCCTCGCAGGTGCATGCCATAAAAAAAATCTAGTATGTACCCCAAGGTGATAAATTATAAATAAAGTCAGAGCAAAATCGCTGTAGGCGACTCCATTTTACCTAAGAACTAGTCGGAAGTCTTCTGTGTGTTAGGAGGAGAATTGCCGTCAGACACCGCCGAAGTGCAGTTCGTACATTTCTGGTAGAACTTTTCTTCCAGAATGTAGCGAACAGTACAGTTTCGTTTTCCGCTTGACGATTGGGAAACCGAATGTTGGACGTAGGTTCCGAGTTTATACGAACAAGCTGGCAGTTTTAACGGACTCTCATTGGCTGAGAGGCAACACACCCCCAGCATAAATTACAGAGAGTTTAAAGATGAGGACGCGATGGACTCAGTGATTTATGCCAGCTTTGCCGTATTCGGCTTTACGTGTATGGCGAGGAAAAATCGCAAAATTATGCAGCGGGCACCACCAGATAGAAAAAAAAATGTGCTCTTTTAGCCCTATAGTGTCATCTTTTAAGTTTTCTTCTCCTTTAATGAGGTGCCCGTCACGTGATCCCGCTGACGTCACCGTAACATACCGAATAACACTGTTCTTATACCAAATCAAATCTTCGACGAGAAAATACCAAATAAAATCATGTCATGCGTATACCACCTATCAACCCGTACATGTATGATCCTATACGAACCGATTCAGCGCGTGGAACCCAGGAAATCAGCCCAGTAAACTGCTCCCCTAATTTATCTGACAGCGAGTCTGACCACGGCGACAGCTGTCAGAAACCAAAGATTTTCGGACGGACAACTTGAGCTGGTAACTACATTTTATCTCAGTTAATTCCTTGATATTTTGCGATTTCCTGGCATTATTATGGTGGCCGTCGTAATATAAATGAAACATTCTTGAGTATGGCTTAAATCGCCACTCATATAAATAAATAAATTTCTTTGCTATTCGAGACCGCGGACATCCCGGCATTAGCAGTTTTGCTCGCGCCAACACGCTTTGCTCACGCGGACACCGCGGTGAAAACATTCAAAATAACACGAGAGTTAATATAGACCTCTGAATCACGGCATCATAAGTCCAAAATAAGGTTTCGTTAACGTCCATAATTTACACATGCTGTGCAGATTGTTCTGTAGTAAGCATACTGTAATTTCTGGTTATTATAAGCCGTAGCTCTCAAAATATTGCCCAGTGTTGTTCATTTTCCTATTCCTTCTCATGTTATCTATCACCTTGTCGTCCTCTTCACTGCCCAAAGCGGTAAAAGTGTCCTAATATCCACGGCCTCGAATATCACGACTTAGAATTAACTTTCTCACCGTATCAAGGAATCCTCCCTCAGCATCAAATCTATATTCTTATTTTCAGGTGTGATTGTGAAAACTGTGTTTTCATGCCAACTAATGTAGAGTGCCTTTGCTGCCAGGAAGTGTCGAGGATTACCTAGCTTATATCACCGGGCACAAAGGCTTTATTGTCAACTGTACGAACAGACATGCTATACTGACGTCCATTTATGAGATTTTGGAAGACCATGGACACACCCGTGACAATGATCCACCGCACAAATAAGTGGCATGGATTTTATTTCGAATTTAATAGCATTAAGAATGTGTCACTAGAAAACAAACACCTAGAAATGAATTAAAGCCAGCATGATTTAATGTCGGGGTTCCAGTTAAACTTATTCAACCACACTTGGTTGTATCCAAGTAAAGTAACAATTTGACTTCGGTGCAGTTTATTTGCATTTCAATATTAACATATAGTTACCAACTTTTGTTTCATAAAAGAGAAATACAAAAGATTGAGGAATGAGGAAAATATTCTCACCAGACTTACTTCTGAAACATGCATGATCAATTATACAAAATACAACAAATTTGTTTAGTATGCAGAGTATATCATTTGATTTGCAATACAAAAATTGCATCAAACTACAACATATGTAATAATAAATGCTTTTTTCACGAGGCTTAAGTGTATGAAGTAAATTCACTAAAATCAGCCATGTCCTGATTTTCTGGTGTTGATAAATAAGGAAACATGTGAATTTGTACATACAAGCATGCATGATCAATTATAAACAATACAACAAATTTGTTTAGTATGCAGAGTATATCATTTGATTTGCAATACAAAAATTGCATCAAAATACAACATATGTAATAACAAATGCTTTTTTCACGAGGGCTTAAGTGTATGAAGTAAATTCACTCAAATCAGCCATGTCCTGATTTTCTGGTGTTGATAAATAAGGAAACATGTGAATTTGTACATACAAGATAAGAATGAACGCAATATATACAACAATCATCAACAAGATATTCTAAGACGTACACAATCTCTCAAAGGTGGCTTTGCAACGGGTGTGCCTTTCAATAAATCACACTAGATCCCGACAGTTCGCAATTGTGGCTTTACTTGAATCCGCTGTGTCCCAGGTGAAATAAGTTAATCATTCTCATATTATTATTTCCAGTATATATCTGTTTTGAATTTTTGCAGCTATTCATGTGGGATACAGTTTAGGTAGAATCTGGTGCAGGCTGATCAAGATACAAAATTAGTCAAGAGGAAAAGATAAACTTAAATGATACACGTAATTTACTGAAATGTTCAGACAGTTTGACATTTATTCAAGTATTTGGGCAAACGGTAAAAATAAGCTTTACATCTTTTTTATACAAGTCGTGAAAGACAGTCACCTCTTAGATATTGTCTTCTGGGGAGCCTTTCCTATCTGAGTTGTCACCGATCTAGTTACGGGCTACTGTAACAACCTTCTCTGCCATCACTTGAAAGCTGTCGGCTACATACAATAGGCCTATATATTATATACACAGTATTTGCTTTCAGCCTTTCCGTTTTCACCATCTGTTACTGTTAAAAGAATTAACTGGGAAAAATCCTCTTTTTATCACAATATTCAAGAAATCATTTTGACATTTACCCTCTTCCGATAACATTTTGTGAAAGCTTTTCTTTTCTTTTTGTCAAACAACAGCAAATTCGGGTCGAAACGAATGCTTTCTTCGTCACGTGTTTACAGCTTTGTACTATGACTTATGCAGGTATCGAGCCAGCACCTTCTTAAGGTGACGTCACGGACTCGGCAGCCTCGCTTTGAAATTCACAACATGCGTATTCAGTCAAGCAGTCTTCTTCACTGACTGCCGCAAAACGACTACACACAAGCCGTGTATGGTTAAAGAGGCCCAAATACTATCAATATGAACTTTTAAAACAATCTGCAGGCCCCAAATCTAGACATTCTTGACAGTATTCCTTTAACATACCGACAGTTTTAAACTGGGGATGCGACCTGACACAATTTCCTCACACACAACAGGCCACCTCGCACTTCTTTTACATCAGTCAATTTTTCGTCTTCAACCGTTTTTTTTGTTGTTGTTGTTGTTTTTTTTCGTATCTTGAGTAGAACTGCATGGTTGGTCTGTAATGGCGTGGAGCTGTTAAGTCCTACAAGTACTTCATGCATGGATTATCTTTCAGCAAACATAAGGCACGGATGTACTCGTAACCTAATATTTGTCTTTCTTAGTCGATGTAACCACTAATGTAGTATGAAGAGCCGTCACCAAGACTGCTATTCAGGACGGTTTTATGTATGCTTAATGACACTGCTTGACTAGAGATTTTATCTGCCATATACTTCACGGAGTTTGAATTTGAATTCTTAAGACTCCATAGTCAGCTGCACACCGTGTTTAGCGGCATGATTCATCTGACATAAAACGATGTTTGTCAGTCATAAACCTTATATCATCTTAAACACGCTTCGCCGCCCTATAACGTGAGTTGGTACTGGCTTTGCCCTTCTGGTACATGAATAGAGCACAATTCCCTGGATATCAAGGTCATTAGGTCTAACACGTGACGCCGATGCACGTGTATTAGGCAGCTGCGGCTTCGTGGCTTGTCCGTGGTCAAGCGCTGGACTGTGCATGCTGGAAATAGCCCTTGACCACTCAGATCGGTATTCTTATTCCTGGATTCCCTTAGATTGACCAAACCATGCAGGTTTTCTAACTTCAGCCATGTATACATGTCTAACCGTTGTACAGTACTCATACGGCATGGGAAGGGGGTGGGGTGTTCTGTTCTGTCTACATAATATACACATAAGTGAAGTCTTACAAGAGTAAGCAACCAATTCATTTGTATTATAATACATTATGGTGTTATGGTGAACAGAAGCATATGTTAGAAATCTGACTTGTGTATATACACTGTAGTTTGAATGGTAATGCTGATTACAGTATTTTCGTTTCAGCAGACACATAAATACTGAACGAGTACCCGACATAATTTTTAGCTTCCTCGCGCCCGCTGCACAAATCGACCCCGGCCTCTGGTGCACTTTTGTTTAAATTCATAAAAATGTTGCAAGAGATATTGTTGCTAGCAGTAAGATCGTAAACGTATGGTATATGTATACAGTTAGTGATATAGCTGCAGACAGACATATCGATAGTGCATCTTCATCAGCTGAATACCTCTTCTAAGAAGAGATAGCAATCAATATATGTATAATTCATATACCCCAAGGGTCAGTGTGAGCAATATGTATTTTCAACACTCCTGATTACAAATATTTCAGAGTCGCTTAAAGTTTAACGGAACAAACCATTTCAGACATGAGCATATACCGTTAATGTACATTGTGAGGCTATGTAAATATTAGAAATCAGGAGGGCTCTTCATGTTCAATGCGCACAACAGGAGGAGACATTCTCCATCCCCGGCTCGTACATAACAAGCCATATAATATAGGCTTCAACGTGGCTGATACATTACTCTGAATTTATCTGCTTTTAGCATATTAAACTGAATGACTTCTTGAACCTTTGCTATTCTTCCTCTCATCATTTCTAGAAATAATAAATCTGTTTAGCAACTCTGTTTTTAATAGGCCTACCGCGATCATTTTCAGGGATTTGATTAATGAAGGCTTTTAAATAAAAATAGAAAACTTTTTTCTCTGCCATACATTATTGAAGTCTTATACCGGGCCATGAGGCCTATTGGTCAGCGGCAGCATTACACTCTTCATAGTCTATATTCGAAAAAATATTTTAAACCCAGTTCGCCGAGACTTTGGAAGTCTCTAGCTATATGCTCCTGTCTGGCACACTTCTATAAAGTTTCACAGGTATACGTCTTCAACTGTTTAACACGCTCTGGCCTGTTTACTTGGCGGGTTCAACCCCCCGAGTCAACATGCGAGTCTGAGTTTATGTAACAGGTCACACTGTGTCAGTCTGGGGTCAGAGTGACAAACCTCCTGTCCTTGTCTGAAGATACATGTACGACATGGGCGAAGAAGGGCCAGGGGAAACAATATTCATTTATGGCGCATGGCCAGTGTAAGCATAGCGACATCTGAATGTTGTCTGCAGGAAGGTAATTCAGTAAAATAGGCCATTATACTCAGTGTTATACCACTGAGTTACGCCCCTTTAGATGATACCCAGATGGCGCTATGCCTATTTTTGGTCATGGGCCATAACAGCGTATGTTATTTCCCATCAACTGTATCAAAGTATTTATATACATTGCAGTTCAAATACTATATTTTATTTCAGAGAATTATGTACAACTAAATTTTAGTTTCTCTTAGATTCTGCTTCAGAAGTTTTCCCCGAGCTTCACTAATTTTCTCTTTTTGCTCCTTTCAGTTTCCTCGAAGCATGGACACTCTGTGTCATACCAGACAAATATTGCTATATTAAAAAAAATTACTGGAAAGCACTTACAGGAAATTCATAAAAAAGGTATTAGAACAGACGGACTGATTTGTATCGCGTAACAGTGGCGGACTGATTTGTATCGCGTAATAGTGGCGGACTGATTTGTATCACGTAATAGTGGCGGACTGATTTGTATCGCGTAACAGTGGCAACGTCATTCATGAAGAAAAATTTAGGACCGTGATAGTGATAGGAATATAGCTTATACTCTACACTGCCAGTCAGTCAGCTCAACATAAAATTAGCCAGCCATTTGGAGCTTCTCAGATGACATCCGATTCAGGTGGTCTGTGATGACAACACAGCATTTCGAGTAATTTCAGAACAGTGACGTCTAATAAAATGCAATTAATATCACTGTATTTTTTTCAGCTTATTCTGCTTAAACCATGGTGCTATAGGAGACGTGTAAATTGCTGCTATTTATGCATTCACATGAACATTTAGAATAAAACCTTAACTGAGGTACGTTGACAAAAGACCGTATTTCATCGGTTACGTAAGACCATTTGCCAGCTATCCCACTGTGGTCGCTACTCTGGCTTTCCTCTCTATGTTGTACGCCTTTAATTATATTGTTGCCAGATTTCTCCACTTTGACTGATTTCTTTATTTGAGTCATTCATTTAGTCGCCGTTGATAAATGCGCCCAACATATTGCACCAATAAGGATCGAACCTTTCTCTCCGAACTTCAGTATTTCATGCCTAAGCTGTCTAGTCTCTTGTTCATTCCTGCTTTTGCTACGACGCAGAGTTGAGGTTGCTTGAAAATAATGGCCATTCCGGAGCAAGCTGGAAGCAAAGTTGACATTGCTTAAGAACGATGGTCATCACTGAGCAAGCTGAAAGCAGAGTTGACATTGCTTGAGAACAACGACCATTCCTGGGCAGGCTGGAAGCAAAGTTGGCATTGCTTGAGAACAATGGCCATTCCGGAGCAAGCTGGAAGCAGAGTTAAAATGGCTTAAGAACGATGGCCATCACTGAGCAAGCTGGCAGCAGAGATGACATTGCTTGAGAACAATAGCCATTCCTGAGCAACCTGGAAGCAGAGTTGACATTGCTTGAGAAAGGATGAATGAGTTGAACGTAAAACACAAGAGCGAAATGGATCTATCAGATTTCGACATAGTAATTCATTCGTTTATTTTTTTAGGTTTTTATTTAAACACAGTTAATAAAAAATTTACTTCCCACCTACAGTAATTAGGGCCTAAGCCGCCTAGTCTATTGTTTACTTCTGTCTTTGGGATGATTCTCTCGCAAACAAACTAGGAACGTATTACTCATGTACGTTGTAAGAGAACAATAATCAGTCCGGCTTGGACCCGAATCATCATTACGTGGAAAAAAGGTGTGTCAGTCCAGCCTATAAAACTAAACAGCGAAATGGATATAGCTATCAGACTATTTGCCATAAGGCACAGGTAGTGTTGTTTCCAGGTTTCGAGTTTTAGATTTCAATTTGTATATTTGGGATAATTTGAACGCCATTGAGGAATCCGTCATATTTCACCAAATTAAACTATTATAGTTTTGGCCAGAATATGTATTCTACTGATCATGCTAGGGCGTAAGGCCATCATTCGCCCTGAACTCGCCCATGTCTGTATGATAGTAAGTATACTCTTTCTAGTGCAAATCCCAAACCTTCACCAACGTGCTATGTACATGTACGCAGATGCATGTGCAACGTGACCGATTATTCACGTTAGTGTGCGGAAGTTAATTGGTCTGACTGGGCTATCCTATGTAAACGCCAGCTCACTACACATGTTTACATACGAAGATGTGGGTTAACTGGCCTAGCAAGATTGTGACCCTTGTCAATCCATCTGGTTTGAGGTTAACTGATGGTACAGCCATTGCCTAGACCTATAAGTCTGCCTATAGGATCGCAACTTTATCTCGAAAGTTTAATTAAACTGTCGCCTGTGACAGGTGTGATCTACTACGGAAATCATAAAGAGGACAACTAAAGAGGACAAAAGATTGATAACATATAATAATCAAAAAAAATTTTTTTTTGAAAGTAGAGGCGGAAGCTTTGAATTATTAGCCAGAAAAGCGATGCGCTTCGTACTAGTGGACCCAGGACAACAGGCGCATATGCAGTATACTCTGGTGGTAAATTTATGGCGAGAAAGTAATAATATTCATTTTCTTATAAACACATTTTCCAAAAAATGTGATGCATTCATCAACGACGATTCCCTAAAAATTGGAAAGGACACGGTTGTTCACCACATGTCGCAAATAAAACATTTATATAGACAATATTTGTACCAATTTAGTCTATTCGTTGTTACCAACTCTAAACTGAGTGGCACTGCAAAGAGGATCCCCCGCACAGTACCAGTCAAGTTCTCGGGTTGTAACACATGCACTGGAAGCTACTTTATTATGTTTGGAACAGCTTGGTATCATCCGATGTGGAGCTGTTCGGTCACCAGTTTGTATATGACAGTTCACTACTGCAAAAACCGATTGGTTACCAACCAACCTGCATGGTCTAAGCTGTAACAGAGGTCCAGCTTTGTAGCAACCTGTGAAAGTTTGCCTGTGTGCCTGACTACTCTGTGCAATGTTTATATAAAAGAGGCAAAGGTATCAAACACCTTTCGACCAAAACCTCGAAACCTGAGGAATAAACTATCGCCGAAACCTTGACTCGATCGATATAATGACCATAGTAACTGGTCGGCCTTGTGTATCTATCATTTTGATTAATTCAGTTCATTTTATCATTGAACTGATATCGCGACACTTCTGTATATGTGAGGGAGAGCGATTCGAGGTCGTATGTGAAATGGTGGTAATGATCGTTGTATTGAAATAAAACATTAGCTAATGCTGAGATCATGGCGTCTTACATGAATCATACATTGTTATATGATCCGACATTGTTGTGGTGAATCTCGTTTGTCTGTTGAAAAATGCAAAAGCATGGACATGAAATTTTGTCACAAATTATCGAATATATTGTAAGATTAATAGACCTAGCCATGACTTTTATGCGTTCACGTAAAATGTTCATGAGTGGCGCCTGCAAGTTACAAACTATATGCTCTGCAAAGTGGCCTAGATCTTTAGGGTATATATAGGCTTGCAGCTGTGCACCTTCCCATTGAACTGACTTTGCATGCTGATACAGATCGAGACCAAAGTCCAGTTAGCAATGACTGCGCCAGACGGCGCCTCTTGACAGCCTGATAATAATAGAGAACGAAGTCCAAATATTTTCTCTTCTCTCAGAAACAGTCCTATTTGAAAGCCTCACAATGCACATCAAAGTAGGACAGCTTTCTCTGTTTGCGAAATTTGATGTAAAACGTATATATCATTATATAGTTTTACTCTACATATCTGTACACAATTCCTCTCAGTGTAGCTATGTATACAAAACGCCTGTAATTTGTGTCACTTATCAACCTAAGTATGTGTCTCCGCTGGTGTTGTTAATAAATGTGAGTTATCAGTGATTGTACAGATTGATGTGTGTTCTGTTCAATAACCGTTTTTAGCAGAGTTAACCTTTGGACTGCCATTAAGCATGTATTTGTATGGAACGATGTCAGTGGATCTGAAATGCGGTCAAGTCTCATATGACAGATGCACAGAGGGAGAGGGAATATTTCAGTGTGGAAAACCGTGAGGACTTAAGGAATTCTGGAAAAGTAGAGTTTATTATGAACTTATGCTGGGCCATGAACATTCGATGGAGTGCATAGATTATTTAAGATCCTTTATATGCCTTGTTTTGAGGCATCCTGGTCATCAAACTTGTCCTTCGAGGCCTGGTCATGAAACTTACCCTTCGAGGCCTGTGTAGAATTGAAATACTGCATTTTATCCCAACATTCGGATCATTAGTTACTTTTGATTCTTATACTGCAAATCTTCAACCTTTTCAACCAAAAGCATTTTTTTCAGACGAGTTTATACATACATTTATTATGAAATGATGCTAAAAATGACTTGTTTGTGTCACTAAAGATGCAAGCGTCATACAGTTGTGCAAATTATTTCTCTGCACTCCATAGTTCACTCGGAATGTTTCAAAATACTGGTTGCACAGGTGGTTGAAAAGTCCAGAAGATTACAATAAACCTGACTGAGATTTAAATCGATATACATGAGTACCTGGGCGTTTTTAAGTCAAAAGATGTCAATGATCACAATGGTGTGATACGATTGCAATCAGCTTTATGTGTTTATGTCTTTAGCCGACCTTTGGCAAGTTATTGGCCAATTTTCCCACGTGTCGAGAGATATTCGTACTATATACTGACAATGAACGCTAGACGGCGCTAACAGTCACACTATAACGTCGTCACTAAGGCTCCTGAAAGAGCCAGAGCCGATGTGTCTACTACTTCTTCCCTTTCCAAGGTCGGGTTTGAATAAGTCACCATTCGTTTCAATTTTGCATTGTCTGTATTATAACGAATATATGATACATTGCCCGTTCGTTATAATGAGCTAATTAAGTTAAATATTCGATATTCATGTCATTTTTTCGACCGAATCAAGCTTGATATACAACACATGTTTTATGGATATCGGGTTTGTGGAGGATAAACGAAAGAAGCCTGTGAAACTCTCTCGACGGAAAGCTTTGTCGAATTCGATGGTATCTTAACTCGTATTCATTTGTTTGGAGCTTCAGAAAATGGAATGTATTCATAAGAAACTTGCTAAATTATTTGCATGTACAAGTAATAGAGAAACTCGCGTGAGCTTTTTTTTGTTGATTGCGGCCAAATCTTGTTTTCTGTGTTACACATGTAGGTCACTGTTTTGAGCGCCTGAACGGGCAAAGCAGGGGAAGCATGCAGTGTACACACAAATGTGACTTAGGCTAATCGAATGCTAAACCCTAATATGTCAAGATCCAGGGTTACAAAGTTTAAGTTTACTTTGTTTTAATCTTAACTTGTAGCTTTATTCCGGATCTTGTATTATTGTCATAACGCACGCATCGTTACGACAGTTTTAATTTGTGTTATGAAAGAAAATTTCCAGTTGTTTATCACACTCAAATATAGCGCAGCTAAACTTTAGTCACTATTGTTATCCTGTAGCTTCTACATTGCGTTTAAACAATTTGGAATATAAATGTAAAGGGAAATCAGTGCTCTCGTGTAATCTGTAAATACATGTATTGTCATACAACTGGCGTCCTGTTAACTGTGCTCACTGACTTAGCCCATTCTATTCTTCAAATATTCAAACTGATCCACTGTTTCCTCCCGATAAAACTGTATACATCAAACAAAACGAAGACATCAACGCGACTGACTTCATCGCCCCATGTATTTAACCAGGTTAAAGGGGGAGATCAGATAATTCAATATCCCCTTTTATCTGGCCCTGGCAGGATAAGCTCGAGCTATTCTCTGTCTGTTGATCATGTAGTTTCATCTTCTGCAGATGTGACAGAATGTCAATGCACTGACAAGCAAACATGCGACGGGGTTGACTTGTTGTAGTGTTGAAGAGGATTTGCTTTATTTGACTGATATTTTGTGTGGCCTATAACGGGAAAATGAGGTGACCTTCTTGAATGTTTTGCCAGTCACGCAGAATCTCATTTGTCTCGCGTTACCTGACGTTCAGCGGACAATGTGGTATGTATTCCAAATATTGTCTCAACATAAAGCTGATACCAAAATCAGATGAAAGAGCGTCAAAACAAATATGGTCTTTATTATTTTTTCGATTTTTTTTTTCAGGGAGAAAAGGGTATATGAAAAATATTGTGTATGGTGGGTATATGGGATCACCTTTTAGTATTTTTCTGTTGCATGATTATAATAATCTAAATAAGGTTGTGATGCATGTTGAATAAAAGACCTTTTGTGGTAAGTCGGGGAATGTGTGTGTGTGTGTATGTAAATGTAACTTTCTGCCTTAAACTTCAGTCAGCCTACGCAGAACATGTCAATGTTAATGATAGCTAAATGTTGCATAATACCACAGCTTAGCCATTCTATTTTTTTTTCATAATAATACGGTCTGGTAGCAACCTGCGGATGGTCGTGGGTTTCCCCCGGGCTGTGCCCGGTTTCCTCCCACCTTAATGCTGGCCACCTTCGTATAAGTGAAATATTCTTGACCACTGCGTAAAACACTGATTAAATAAATAAATCAAATAAATCATAATAATACTTATTTAGTGAATGAAGGCCTTTATCTTTACTCACACAAACGTATGTCCCCCCCCCCCCCCCAAATTGGCGTTTTTTATCAAGAGGGTGGCTCAACCAAGATTTATACTTCCGATTTTGAAATTTACAGAATTGTACTGAGATTTGGAAATTTGCACTTTCTTTTCGAACCTCTCGGGGGGGGGGGGCGCCTCCGCCTTACTGTACCATGTCCTTTATTGAATGTAAAATTTGTTGTTTATATTTTAAAATATGCATTTAATTTGGATTATGACAATATTTATGAACATATTAAAGCTATAAATATGATCAAAATCCATGGGGAACACATTTGTTCCCAGAAAAGACTAAATTCTAATACAAATATATTTATTAAACGTGTGTTACATCCTCATTTATAACATTATTACACAAAACCTATATGTATCAAAAGGTGGTCCAAACGCCCACCATATAAAAATTATTTTCAAGTGTCTTTTTCTCTTAAAACAATCGAAAACAATATTGAATTCCACATTTACGACTTACTTTTCCCACTGTTTCATCTGAACTTTATGTAATGTTTATGTTTTCTCTACTTTTAACAGAATACCTGTTGTCTGAGTGATGCTATAGAATGTATTCGGTTATTCTGCAAGATTCTTCGAAACACATTCAGTATAGCATCCTGTTTGTTCTCATACAATTTTTGTCTTGAATTCATAGAATATGTGTGCTGTATATATTTTAAGAAACAATTTGTTGCAATAACAGACTTCAGTCTAGCATAACTCAGGCAAAAGGTTTTTTGTCAAATTTAATAGATCATATTTTGAATGAATGAACGATTATGTCGTAACGCCACATCCGTAATATTTCACCCATATCATGGCGGTATTATGTTTTGAGACTAACTAGTTTCAATCACGGCAATGGATTCGTTGTTGAAAACGATGACATGAATTAATCGTGATTGGTTAAATGGTTTCCTCACGTGAGCTTGTCATTCCACAGAGAGTCGATCAGATGTAAATGACGTCACGTGCATGTTATTTTTGTATTCGAAAGTTTCTCACTGATCTGTTAAAAACGTATCCGCTGTCCGTCACGGAATTAACATTTTAACAAATGATGATTAAATATCAATGAACAGCACAGCGCTCGTATTCGGTGATACAGATATAGCTGATAGCAGATAAGATATCGACATCAATCGCTCCACTTCCACAAAACTTCGTGAATCAATTTTCCTTAACTTTCATCACGTCGCCTTATGGTGATGCAACTCACACAACGTCATTTACGAAAACGTTGCAAGAAATATGATTAACAAATTTATGAGAAAGTGAACCTATGATGCTTTCTTCTGGACACTGAATGTTTTCTAGCTTTCTGTCAGGACCGGCGTGTGCTTGTAATATGTCTGGATGGCTCATCAGTTCAGGCACTTGAGATATTGCTGACATACTTGTCGTCAGGCTGACGAGGTCATATGAAGATAACCTGAATGCATACCTGTCTACATTGTTCATCGTTGTTGTCTATATCTAATATAGTCGCTGTGCTCCCCCATATTGAAATAATTACTTCGCGATAACCCAAATCCAGAAAGTCAAAGCGAATAGTCTAATCTCCTCTAGGGGCGACGAACTCCACTTTATGTGCGATGCACGTTTGAGCGTGATTACAAACCGCCCTCAGTGGATGCGGAAGGAATATATCCTTTCCTCCGATGTCACAACCTTAATACATTAACGACGATCTCAGTTTTATATTCCATACATGTCGAGTGTAAAGATGAAATGCCCCCAAGGCTTGAATACTAAAATTATATTCTGTCTTCTGCATTTCAGTAGCTCCTAACTACACTGAAGCCACTCCGATAGCCATATGCACTCATTATGGCTCTGTATTTGTTATTTTTCTCGGCACACACTCCTTACGCCGCTCTGTACGCTCGCTTTGCACCACTGTCATCACTGCCAAACTTTGTACAGAAATTTTGAACAACGTCGAGGTCACTGGGTTCGCCGTGATGAGAAATTCACAGAAATTACAGAAGGCTCTGTCTAAACGTTTGTGTCTGTTAATACTTGATGTAGGTATGCATTCATTTCTTCAAAACAAAACACCATTGTTCCAACGGACACATGAATAAATGTTATTGATGAATACGAATTACTGATACTGTGTTTTGCACACGCTCTAAAGATGGCAATGTTGAAAAGCGAACTTAGAGAGCGGCGTATGTCTGTAATAAGTGTATTCTTATATTACGTCGAGCACTGTGGGACCCGCAGGCTATGCCAGATGAGCAGAATGCGTAGCTCGGCACGTCGTTCGCAAAAAGCTTGCGGAGGAAATGGTAATGTGCTAGTAAACTGATAAATTGTCAACCATACAAAAGGTGTAAAAGTTACTGTACAGTAGCTCTATTTTTCGAATCATCTAAATAGGAAGTTTCACAAAAGTTTACAAAGACGGTTTTACATTCTGTTTTCCTTCATCTTCTTATTTCTTATAAATTTTACTAATTCTCCAAAACATAAACATAAAAACAATTTTACAAAACAATTTTATCAGGTTTTCAAATGAACGAAGTATGTGTTTACACGAGATACTGACAGCAGACAGTGAAAACTTGTTATCCCGAAAGAACACTCACACAAATCGCAGATCTATCTATTTTGCCCTGAACACCTACAATGAGTTCTTCTAGCATTTGTGTGCTCACACGCGTAGTCATTTGTGTACATGTATGTATGTCCTATATAATTTGTGTACATGTATGTATGTCCTATAGCATTTGTGTACACGTATGTATGTCCTATATCATTTGTGTACATGTATGTATGTCCTATAGCATTTATGTACACGTATGTATGTTCTATATCATTTGTGTACACGTATGTATGCCCTATAGCATTTGTGTACACGTATGTATGTCCTATATCATGTGTGTACACGTATGTATGTCCTATACCATTTGTGTACATGTATGTATGTCTTATATCATTTGTGTACAAGTATGTACGTCCTATAGCATTTGTGTACATGTATCTATGTGCTATATCATTTGTGTACACGTATGTATGTGCTATATCATTTGTGTACACATATGTATATCCTATAGCATTTATGTACACGTACGTATGCGCCGTATCATTTGTGTTCACGTATGTATGTCCTATATCATTTGTGTACACGTATGTATGTCCTATATCATTTGTGTACACTTAGGTATGTCCTATATCATTTGTGGACATGTTTGTGTGTCATATGGCATTTGTGTACACGTATGTCCTATGGCATTTGTGTGCAATGGTGGGTGTCCTATAGCACTTGTGTACATGCATGTATGTCTTATAGCATTTGTGTACACGTATGTATGTGCTATATCATTTGTGGACATGTTTCTGTGTCCTATATCATTTGTGTACACGTATGTATGTCCTATATCATTTGTGTACACGTGCGTATGTCCCGTATCATTTGTGTTCACGTATGTATGTCCTATATCAATTGTGTACAAGTATGTGTGTCCTATATCATTTGTGCACACGTAGGTATGTCCTATATCATTTGTGGACATGTTTGTGTGTCCTATGGCATGTGTGTACACGTATGTCCTGTAACATTTGTGTACATGTATGTGTGTCCTATGGTATCTGTGTACACGTATGGGTGTCTTATAGCATTTGTGTACATGTTTGTGTGTCCTATATTATTGTGTACACGTATGTATGTTGTATAGCATTTGTGTACACGTACGTATGTCCCATATCATTTGTGTACATGTATGTATATCCTATATCATTTGTGTACACGTATGTATGTTCTATATCATTTGTGTACACGCATGTGCTATAGCATTTGTGTACATGTATGTATGTGCTATAGCATTTGTGTACACGTATGTATATCCTATAGCATTTGCGTACACGTATGTATGTCCTATATCACTTCTGTACATGTATGTGTCCTATTGCATTTGCATACATGTGTGTATGTCCTATGGCATTTGTGTACATTTATGTGTGTCCTATAGCATTTGTGTACATGTATGTATGTTCTATGACATTTGTGTACATGTATGTATGTTCTATGACATTTGTGTACATGTATGTATGTTCTGTGACATTTGTGTACATATATGAACGAACAGTTCACCCAACAGCTGAGGCACTGACCTCAGGTTGACATTGGTAGCACGCAGTCCTGTGTATAAAAACTGTCAAAATGGACCACTGGCTTGGCGAGGAAGTCATTTAACTTTAATCCATTAAATTAACATTTATTAAAACATACATGTCATGCGTGCAGTTTTCATCTCCTTATCATCAAGCCTCTGTCGGTACATAGATTAAAATGACCCTGGGGAATAAAGATGCATATATAAACCGTTAGGCTACATGTAGGCTACCTTAACATAAAAGCATAGATGTTGAACTTTGACTGCGCAGGGGCAGATGAGCCACCTAAGTTAAAAATTACTTATATAAGTATGCAAATGTTTGACTGTGAGGTGTCTGAACTGACGTCATTTATCCTACTTTTGAGCACTAAAAACTTCTAGATGAGACGTCTGCTTCGGGGATTTATTTACAGCTCGAAAAAAAAACTTGGCTGAGAAAAATGGAGCATATTTACCGCCACACAGATAGAATGTAGAGCAAATGAGAAATAGAGCGGAGTGAATCTGAACCGTCCAATCGTCTTATCTGTTCCTGGAAAGACATGTGCACTGCTCTCATAACGTCCAATGAGGGTTTGCGCATCATTGTTTGTAATCATTTTGAAATGGAAACAAAAGGCACTGGATGATTGATTTCATGACTGACTTATTGATTGGTGCTAAAAAAAATTGCCTTTAACATAATTGCACTTCTTTACTTAATTTTGCCAATAGTCGTGGTGCTGTAATTGACGGATAAGCTGACATTTAATCATTTACATGAACGTTTAGAATAATTTCCTTTTGTATGAATTCACCGGTAACAATTTGCCAACTCTCACGCTCTCGTCGCTTATCTGTTTTTATTCTACATGATGTAGTCATTTGGAAGAAATACATGTCGTGATTCTCCAAGACGTTTTGGGTGTAATTAATTTTTATCGATTTGGAAATAACATACACTGGAGGATTTATTGATTGATAGATTCATGAATGTTTAACGCTGTGCTTAAGAATTTTTCACTGACATAAGATTGCCCAGAGTGCCCAGAGTACCGAGAGTGCCCAGAGTACCGAGAGTGCCCGGAGTACGGAGAGTTCCCGGAGTACCGAGAGTGCCCGGAGTGCACGGAATGCCAGGAGTGCCGTGAATGCCCGGAGTGCACGGAATGCCTTGAATGCCCTGAGTGCATGGAGTGCCCGGAATGCCTGGAGTGCCGGTAGTGCCGGTAGTGCCGAGAGTGCCTGGAGTGCCAGGAATGCCCAGAGTACCCGCAGTAAACCACAGATTCGAACATGCGACCTCATTTTTCAATAGTATCAGTGAGCCAGCGTTTAAACCGGGTGCCGGAGTGCCCGCAGTACTCAGAGTGCTCTGAGTACCCGCAGTGCCCGCAGTTCCCGGAATGCCCGGAGTGCATGGAGTGCCCGGAATGCTGGGAGTGCCCGGAGTGCCCAGAGTACCCGGAATAAACCACAGATTCGAACATGCGACCTCATTTTTCAATAGTATCAATGAGCCAACGTTTTAACCATCTTACCCAGCGAGGCACAGGTACTACATTGTTGGCAAACTACAGTAGGCCTGCATATCTATTAAAATAGATAACGTTATAAGTCTTCACAGGCTGTGGCCTTGGAATGCACAAGTATGTAGACCTACCACTTCAGGAGTTATTGTTTGCAAACCGACTGAAGTAGAACGTTAGAGTCCACTGATGGAATACTTAGGTGGGAGAAATAAAACGTACCATGTTTCTAGTGAGCAAACTACAATCCGACCTTGTACCAGTTTACAGTGTTATACATTACACGTGGAAAATGATCATAGTCACGGAGAGAGAACTATTTCTTTAAGTGCGACCCATCACAATACGTCACGCTTGGGGATGTGCGTGTTAACTGCGTACATTTACACACAAAAAAGGAATCATCTAAGAGCAGTGTTAAAAGAGGGAGCTTTTAAATCCTTTGCCCAGCGTTCATTTGCATTTCATGGACGAAGAATGATGTCTGTTCATACACGTAATATTGGGATTTCAGGCTTGAGTTCCTAAAACCCTTTGTGAAATAAACAAAGGGCAAAGTAATGCATTTCAAGCCCAACCTGAAATGCATCCAAACTTCGGCTTAGTATCCACACAAAATGTATATCTCACATAAGAGGCTACAGACTAGGGAGTAAACCAAAAGCAGCGACGACTATGTGATAGTCGTTCATTAGTCATACCAAATATTACAGGTGAAATTCAGACTCTTAAATAACTACCTCAGTCAGGGTTTATTCTGACTGTTGATGTTAACCATTAAATAGTAGGAACTTATACAAGCCACCACCCCCTCCCTCTCCCCCCCCCCCCCCCTTCCATTGTACCACTCACGTAGTATGTTAGTTATGCATGATGCGGAATACATGCCATACGTCCTTACTGCACATCGTATTTCTAATACATATAACTGTCAGGTCAAACTGGTTCTAGTGTACGAGTGCACCTGCGGTTTTGTGGTAGGCCTAACAATTTCTCTTATATTAAGATAGCAACATTTCCGTGTGAGTTCTATGCTACAATGAACAGCATGTATGTGTATGACACTGAGTTTTACGTGACACGGTGTATTTATGGGGGGGTAAGTTGTGCAGGCAATGTGCTAGGGTTCTCTCCCTTTGAACACATACCCGCCAAAACTAGCCTTCACGCGTCAGAGTTTGAATCTGATAACATTTTGTTCAATAATCTAAGTGGATCTGAAAAATAACGACAAAATGCCAAACTTTATGTGAATATATCTTAAACGCTGTTTGTCTGCGGTGAGTCAAAAAGGTGTCAAACGAAAGGCGGTAGTTTACTTTTTTGCGTTTTGGTACAGTTTTGACTCGAGACACTTTGGACCCTTGAGTGTCCTTCACTTAGCTGTATTGGATACTTCTGTTAAAACAAAATACTTAAGGTTACATCATGCATGGAGAGTAACACCAGAGCAACGACGACAGTGTGATACTAGGAAAATGGTCAGACATGACTGGTGAAATCTGGCGTCTTGTCATACAGAGCCAATTTTCGTAAAATCAAAGATTCAGTTAAGCGACTGACAAGCTGAGTGAGAGTCTGAACGACATCCCTGATGCAAACATTTTTGTGGATAACAGCGTCTTATATTTCAAGATATCAGCGTTGCTGCATGGATTCACTTCCTTAAGTTATATCAAGTACTGACCTGGAAATGTTTGTATCCTGGTACAGAGGAAGCTATTTCGTACGAAACTGCTGGTGACTCATTAACACAAATTCTTTAAAAAGAAAATGAAAAAAAAAAAAAACAATAAAAAAAGGCCGAGTACGCGTGTAAAAGGGAACTACCAGTCCGGAAGAACGGTCAACAATCCATACAAATATTAGGATTTCAGGCTTGAATTCCTAAAACCTTTGTCTGCAGCAATACAAATGCAACTGTTAACACAACAACCGTGTAACTGTAAATTCATTGATGCGTAGAACGCCCATGCAATGAATATTGATGCGTACACTGTCTCGAACCCAATGTTAAAGGATACATGAAATCTTTGGTTTTTATTTAACAAAGCTTTCTTCTTCGGGTTAAATTGTTTTTAAACTACAGTTTTCCCAAAGCTCCATCCGAAAATTAAGTAGTCTGCTGTGCTGACGTCAACGGTGATAGATATCAAAACAACTCTGATGTGGAAGAGCCCGAATCGGGGGTGCTGAGCTGGTCCCGCGTTCACAATATGTTTATTGATGACGCTTTTTCCTAATAATTTCATTCCACTGACGGAAAATATGAATAAAATAGAGGGTTTGTTAAAAAATGTAAAACATGCCTCGAAAAATGAATTTTCAAAGCATTTTTGGCACATCTGTCTTAAAACCAACGTGCTCCTAAAAACCAAGCTCTTCGTTTTACAGTACCTTTTCATGTATCTTATAAGCCAATTATTGAAGACATCTATGATGGAGTGTCACATGTCCTGAATTTACCAGAAGTTAAAAGTGCGGTGTGTAATGGTTATAAGATGTATGAAGGCATATATGTATGTTTGCGTTTTTTATGTCGTTCTTAGCAATTTATGATTGTCATTTGGCCAAGTGGAGTCATTATATGTGTATATATCGGGTGGGCATTAAAAAATGGGCTGTACTTTGATGCTGCATTCCTCCATTATCCTTTGTTCAAACCCTTTCAAACTTAAGACATTCAAATGGCATGATTTTGTTAATATACCGACCAGTTTTCAAGGTCATAGCTTGAGTAGCCTGTACACAGGGTTAAAATGAAAAAACGCCCGCTCCAGTGACCCACATTGCATTACCTGTCAGGTGTCACGCGTAGAGCGCGCTGCACCTGTGTGACAAGCGTCAATCAAGTGTCGTCTGGAAAAATTGTCTGGCTCTAATGTCAGAGAAACCCTTCTGCCACATAGGCACAAGTTTTGCTGAATCAAGAGGGTTTTCTCTGCGGTGGACAAGGAATTGATCACCAGAAATCTGAAAAAGAAGTCTTAAAGGATAAAATTGAAATTTGGTCTGTATACTTAAGACATAATGGCTTTTGAGTGTGTAAATTTTTAGAAGCTGACGTAAGAGGGTTTTGGAGATACTGAGTGTCAAAGTACGGGCCATTGTTTTTATGCCCACCCGATATATACCGGTACTGAGGGTTCTCGTGGCGGAGCGAGTTTATGCTGCCAATGCACTGCCGCCACTGAAGTATAATGTCCGATTCAATCACAGTATACTGATACCGGACCATCCAGTCCTGTTTCCTTGCTCTAATATCTCAGTGTTGAGCGACAATCGAAGCAGTAACAAGTACCATTTTTAAAGTCTTTAGTATGACCAGACCCGGGTTTGATCCCCGGTCTCTCGACTTCAAGGTGGACGCTATAAACATTAGGCCACCGAACCGGTAACTTAGGAATGATGCATTGGGAAGAGTGGCTCTGACACATTGGTTAAGAAATTAATCATTTGAGATGTATAGGTTGAAATCTCAACATTTATTATGATAATATAATGGTAACTGTATTGTCATATGATTTATGTTCTAATATCTGTATCATCCATCACTTTAAGAAGACTTGTGTTTCTTTTGTAGGCCGTCGTTCCAACCCAATCCGTGTATGCATGGTCGTTTTTAAACCCAGGTGGAAAATCCATTACCCCATATCTAAACAAAATACTTATCTCCTGCCCAGTAAATGTGTAACATTCGTTTCTCGCGCATCTTCTCACAGCATGCAAACAGCAGTGGCTAGTGTAAGAGCTATAATTATAGCTATTAGATATGATTTGATTTTGGGTTTCCTTTGGGTCCATAAAGTTTGAACCGAACAGTTCGTTTCGGCTGAGGTGTGGATTCAAAATGTCTTAAAAATTTAGCCTCGATATTGTCCACGTGAACACATGCTCGATTATCATCAAAGTTGTGCGCTCTGTGTGCAAATCATAGGATAGCCTGTAGGCAGAAAACGACGATGAGAAAGGATACAATATAATGACTGATAATATCTTAAACGGAAATAGACTACAAATTTTCATGGGCCATGGTGATATCTGCACTTAGAAGTTAAGCTGATATAATGTATCTGAGGGACCTGAAAAGCAAATTGTTTTGATTTTTTTCCGTTGATTTGTAATTTTATGAAAACAGCACATACAGATAATAACCAGATGAAGATAATAACATTTCCTCTTGTGTGTTAATTGCCCTGGGGACTTTATATAAGAGATGGCATACGGATGACTGGTTAGTACTGCTTGTTACAAGGTCATCATTTCTGCACGCGTTAGCACCACTATCTTTGTATAGGCTAGATAGGGGGCCTCCATGGCCATGGTGGTTAGCATGCTAGCAAGGCGCAAAGACCCAGCTGTGTCCCACCAATGCACTCGCTGTGAGTTCAAATCCAGCTGGTGGCTTCCACTCCGGCCGTACGTGAGAAGGTTCTGCAGCAACCTACGGATGGTAGGTTCACTCACTCTACAAAACTATACATTAATTTTTTGACGAAAACATTACGCTTGGTCAGCTTGACAAATTCTTAAATATATAAATAACTACAGCGTGGGGATTAACACCAGAAGGGAGATGTCAATGTGATATTTAATGAATGATGACACCAAACCGGTGAAATCCGGTCTCGGGTCAATTTACCTGTATGGGCTTATTATAACTAAACATAGTAGCAGCTTATTCGCCCCCAAGCAGCATGGCGAAAATTATTTATTTATTTGGTGTTTTTGGTGTTTTACGCTGTCTGGTGTTTTGGTGTTTTATGCCGTACTCTAGAATATTTCACTTATACGACGGCGGCCAACATTATGGTGGGAGAAAAACCGGGCAATTGCTGGCAGACCTTTCCACGTACTGCCAGAGTGGAAGCAGTATGAGATGAACTTGACCATCGCGTAAGCAGAATTAGCTAAAAAAAATGCAGTGAGGTCATTGACAATTTATTGGTCATTGTACTCAATAAACATTAACACGAAAACAATGTAATGGACCAGGCCTGTGCGCACATGACCGTTAGAAAAGCATGGAGAATCTATGTTACTTCAAAGTTAGACCTCTATTGATCACCGTGATTGACTTGATTTATTTCCTACTATAAATACATAACACGTTTGAGTTGTGTTTCATAAGGATCTTTTTATGATCGAACCTGTCATATACCAGTACAAAAACCTTAAAGCCACAGCAGAGGCAGCCAGATGTGGGGTTGAACCGGTGACTTCATTGGCTAATAGGCAGATAACTGTATAACGAGTCGGCACTTTAGCATCTGAGCCCATCATAATAGGAAAGTTTCACTGGCTATTTGTCAGAAAAGAATCTCTAACATGCACTCGGCTTCATATAACTGTGTTAACGACTGGTATCCGAATATCTCTTTCGACGCATATATCTACGCCCACCAGTTTCTCGTCTACTGTTTTAGGTGTTTTAGGGTAGCTGAGCCTGGCTGGTTCTATCTCGCTCACCTTAAACCTTGGTGACCATGAGCTGTGATCAGGGCTCTTGTCGCCCTTTGTGGCCTTACGTTCGTTTTGGGACTAATATAGCTATGAGTTGAGTCCCAGGTACATAGAAGGCTATTTGTACACGAATTGACTACTGATTTCACTCATTCGCCTAGAACATACCTTGTGTCTTTCCAATATCATTGAAAACAGCTGACTGCTTCTCTTGCACGATTCCGTCCTAATTTCCTACTTTATGCACTTTATTTAGTTGTTTGTGTTTAAAGTGGTTTTTGTAATTGGCCTTGTGATTATTGACCTGGAAAATATGGTATTTGTTCTCCATACACATGGGCAAATAAGTTTCTTTGCTTTTTTCTAGGAATTATATTCTTAAAAAAATAACGCAATCCAAAAGTGAACAGCTTCACGTGACAGACATACTGTGGAACGGCAGGTACGGGTAGTCGAGAGTTGTTAGGCATTTCATTTAGCTAAGTAATACAGTCTATCTACAATCTAAATAGGCACAGCCAAATAACTGTCTCACAAGGTACGATAAACTCTAATGACAGCAGCGTTACTGGCTTCCGTACAAATAAACTTCATCTATCCGATCATGGAAGACTAGGGGTCATTAGTACTTGTAAAGCTACTTGCTACGTCCAATTAATCTTGGGGCAAGACTTTACCTCTAAGATCAAGGCCAACAATTTTTTTTGACCTGTATAATAAAGTTTGTACTTTGGCTGCTATGATGTGTGTAATTGTAGACTCTCTAGACCTAAGCCTACATGTGTTGCTGTTCTTTGAAGAGACATTTTACCTGTATTTATCACGACGATAAAGACGTCACCTCAGGTATAGCTAACATGACCTTTCCGTCGCCTCAGGACCCATCCTATGGGCTTACCAAGTCACCTGTGGTGTGACCTAGTAAACGGTAATATCAAACACTGGATTAATGGAGTCAAGGCCAAACTGTATAACTTTACGGTCGTCATGTTCATGTGTTACAAAGACCTGAGTCTACCTTCTGGCCTCCAGTCAATTTACTTTAGTTAGGGTTTTGTTCATGCAAATGAAATGAACAAAAGAAAGTTACACTTAAAGAAAAAATGCAATGATGTTTCTGGTCTAGGATTACCCAAAATGTGTTGGATGATCACATTACAAAAAAAAACACAACTTTTACATAACAAAATTACAAAGGGACCAGGCCTTCGGGCGCCTTGGTCCACAAGCTGAAGTCTGGTTTATGCAGTGATTCAGTATAAAAAGAAATATAGCATAAAGTTACACCTCATTGTCCAGGAGAGTGTGATAGCTGGTAAATGGCCAAACATATAACGGGTGAAATCCAGCCTCTTGTCAATTTACCTCAGTTATGGTTTTAATTTGACTGTTCATGTAAATGCATAAATAGTGGCAATTTACATGCCCCACAGCATCATGGCTTAAGCAGTATTAGGTTAAAAGTGAGGTGATTGCTACAATTTATTAGACGCACTCACTGCGTCTAGAATTGCACAAAAAGCTGTGTTATGAAACACATTTGATACAGATTTACACCGATGTTAGTTGCAGTTTATTAGACGTCGTGGATCTATAATTGCTCAATATGTTGTCCTGTGATCACATTTAATAACGAACATATGTATGAAAACAGTACAAGCAAAGTAATACAGCATGTACAGTAAAATTGAGATTAAGACAACAGAGTGATAGTTGGCAAATAGTTACGGCAATCTTGTCAATTTACCTCAGTTATAGTTTTATTCTAACTGTTGACGTAAATGCTTAAATAGTGGTAACTTACCTGTCCCCTAGCACAAGTTTGGTTTAAGCAGAATTATGTAAAACGTGAAATGATGTTATACTGGTATTTATTCAGACATTCAAAATACAAGGCCACAGGATGGGAATTAAAACCAGAGCAGCGACGACAGTGTGATAGCTGGGAATTTTTTTCTTTTGTTTTGTTTTTACTAATTACTTCTTCTTTTACTAATTGTTATGGGCAGTATTTTAACATTCACTGTGATACTTATGAAGGCTTTTGCTTCTTGCATTTAATTGCTAGTTTGTATATACGAAATTTTATGTTTTATCCATTTTTAATTGCTGGGTTATATTTCAGAGGTTTATGTTTTATATACATCTATTTACTGTTTTTTATTTATTGTCTTTCCTTTGCTTATTATTTGTAAGTGGGTCCTGTGGACCTGTACGGATTGAAATAAATCAAATCAAAGCCATGTATCCACAAGTGGATCGTGGACGAATTGTCCTGTGGACCTGTACGGATTGAAATAAATCAAATCAAAGCCATGTATCCACAAGTGGATCGTGGACGAATTGTCCTGTGGACCTGTACGGATTGAAATAAATCAAATCAAAGCCACGTATCCACAATCAGATCGTGGACGAATTGTCCTGTGGACCTGTATGGATTGAAATAAATCAAACCAAAGCAACGTATCCACAAGTGGATCGTGGACGAATTGTCCTGTGGACCTGTACGGATTGAAATAAATCAAATCAAAGCAACGTATCCACAAGTGGATCGTGGACGAATTGTCCTGTGGACCTGTACGGATTGAAATAAATCAAATCAAAGCCATGTATCCACAAGTGGATCGTGGACGAATTGTCCTGTGGACCTGTACGGATTGAAATAAATCAAATCAAAGCCATGTTTTCACAAGTGGATCGTGGACGAATTGTCCTGTGGACCTGTACGGATTGAAATAAATCAAATCAAAGCCATGTATCCACAAGTGAATCGTGGACGAATTGTCCTGTGAACCTGTACGGATTGAAATAAATCAAATCAAAGCCATCTTTTCACAAGTGGATCGTGGACGAATTATCCTGTGGACCTGTACGGATTGAAATAAATCAAATCAAAGCCATGTATCCACAAGTGGGTCGTGGACGAATTGTCCTGTGGACCTGTACGGATTGAAATAAATCAAATCAAAGCAACGTATCCACAAGTGGATCGTGGACGAATTGTCCTCTGGACCTGTACGGATTGAAATAAATCAAATCAAAGCCATGTATCCACAAGTGGATCGTGGACGAATTGTCCTGTGGACCTGTACGGATTGAAATAAATCAAATCAAAGCCATGTATCCACAAGTGGATCGTGGACGAATTATCCTGTGGACCTGTACGGATTGAAATAAATCAGATCAAAGCAACGTATCCCCTAGTGGATCGTGGACGAATTGTCCTGTGGACCTGTACGGATTGAAATAAATCAAATCAAAGCAACGTATCCACAAGTGGATCGTGGACGAATTGTCCTGTGGACCTGTACGGATTGAAATAAATCAAATCAAAGCCATGTATCCACAAGTGGATCGTGGACGAATTGTCCTGTGGACCTGTACGGATTGAAATAAATCAAATCAAAGCCATGTATCCACAAGTGGATCGTGGACGAATTGTCCTGTGGACCTGTACGGATTGAAATAAATCAGATCAAAGCAACGTATCCCCTAGTGGATCGTGGACGAATTGTCCTGTGGACCTGTACGGATTGAAATAAATCAAATCAAAGCAACGTATCCACAAGTGGATCGTGGACGAATTGTCCTCTGGACCTGTACGGATTGAAATAAATCAAATCAAAGTCATTTATCCACAAGTGGATCGTGGACGAATTGTCCTGTGGACCTGTACGGATTGAAATAAGTCAAATCAAAGCAACGTATCCACAAGTGGATCGTGGACGAATTGTCCTCTGGACCTGTACGGATTGAAATAGGTCAAATCAAAGCCATGTATCCACAAGTGAATCGTGGACGAATTGTCCTGTGAACCTGTGCGGATTGAAATAAGTCAAATCAAAGCCATGTTTTCACAAGTGGATCGTGGACGAATTGTCCTGTGGACCTGTACGGATTGAAATAAATCAAATCAAAGCAACGTATCCACAAGTGGGTCGTGGACGAATTGTCCTGTGGATCTGTACGGATTGAAATAAATCAAATCAAAGCCATGTATCCACAAGTGGGTCGTGGACGAATTGTCTGACTCAGTCAGAGCCTCAGGCATATGTTCCTGTGCTACTAAAACGTCAGGAATGCTTTCCAATGGAACATATAACCTGAGGCCTCAGGTTATATGTTCCATGGAAAGCATTCCTGACGTTTTAATAGCGGTTCATTTGCAACAAAACACTAACTGAGGTAAACTGACAAGAGGCCGTACTTTACTGGTTACGCGTGACCATTTATTAATTATCATATTATTGTCGCTGTACTGGTTTTACTCTCTATGTTGTATTTTATTACATTCAGGTAATCAAACTGCAAAGCCGACGTTTTGGGTTAACGCATTTACTTTGCGTGAGTAACAACACCAACCTGTACAAATTAACCATGTCGTAACATTTGATGAGTCCTTACATTTTACAAACAATATATACCTTCCTTTGTAAGAAAAAAATTCACACGTGCGACAGTTTGTTTTGAAGCAGTCATATCACTTGTTCTGCTCCATCCCATTTGTTTTGTGCGATTAAACTCCATTGGTTTGCAAATGATCACACGTGACCAGTGAAATATGGCCTGTTGTAAATTTATCTCAGTCAGGGTTTTATTCTAACTGTTCATGTAAATGCTTAAATACCAAATTTAACAGAAATAGTGTTTAAAAAAAACCTTTGCAGTGATGTTAATTTCAATATATTAGGCGTCATTGGACGAGAAGCTCATGCTCAGGAGAGTAAAACCAGAGCAGAGACGACGGTGTCGCCAATGGTCACAACTGGTGAAAATACAGCCTCTCGTCAGTCTACCTCAGTCAGGGTTCTGTTCTCTCCAAGCAATCGCCAACGTATCTCAGGGCATCTGGAAGAGCAGTTTTGTGCAGAACAGATCACCAAACAAGTATTAACACGATGAGAATGTTCTGGGAATGTTACATGATGTTGTATCATTCGCATATAAAACAGAAATTGTTTAATCACTACTGAAGGAAAATTCCTCTTATAGGTCGGCGCCTACATTATGGTGGGAGAAAATCGAGCTGCACCCGACGACAATCCGCGAGTTGCTGGACGACCTTCCCACGGGCGACAGGAGTGGAAACTATTATGAGATGGATTTAAATTTACAGTGACCACATTTGTGAGAGGCTGCTGGGTCATTATGCTCCGCCAGTAACCTTACCACTAGGCCACGGCCCCCACAAATTTTGAAATTTTCCCATGGTTTATCTTACCTGAACTCTCATATTTCTATTTTGACAATACATTAGAGCCCCATTCAAAGTAACCGTGTCTTTATTTAGTTATTTGTTACTTTATTTGATAGGTGTTTTACGCCGTACTCCAGAATATTTCACTTATGGGACTGCGGACAGCATTATCATGAGAGGAAACCGGGTAGAACCCGGGGGAAACCCAGGAAACTCGCAGCTTAATTGCTTGCATGTGACCGCACTGGGCCATTGTGCTGCGCTAGTACCCTGTAACCACTTTGCCACGTTTAGGCCCCCAAAAGTTTTTGAGTTTTTCAACGGTTTACCTTATGTTAGCCCTCATATTGCTATGATAACAAGATTTAAGGACCTCATTCAAAGCATCAGTGCCTTTGAGTTGTTACTATGTGAGCGGAATGTGTTAAATGCAAAACAACAAGCCACAGCATCGATGTATTACGCAGTACAAGCCGCATGTTTGCATGATGAGTATCCGGTAGGTACACCTGTAGTTCGGGTAATTGACCTCAAAAATTGTGACATTTATGTTAAAAGGTCAAGGTCCAGAATTACTCAAAATCACATCAAACATGCAGCAGTTCAACAGAAACCTTAAACATCCAGCAATTCAACAGAAACACCAAATATACAGCAGTTCAAGAGAAACCCCCAATATACAGCAGTTCAACAAAAATACCAATCTGAAACATGCAGCAGTTGAACAGAAACATCCAAACAACACCAAACATGCAATAGTTCAACAGAAATATCAAACATGCAACAGTTCAACAGAAACACTACTCATGCAGCGGTTCAACAGAAACACCAAACATGCATCAGTTCAACCAAAACACCAACCATGCAACACTTCAATAGAAGCACCAATCTTGCAGCGGTTCAACAGAAACACCAATCGTGCAGTAGTTCAACAGAAACACCAAACATGCATCAGTTCAACCAAAACACCAACCATGCAACACTTCAACAGAAACACCAATCTTGCAGCGGTTCAACAAAAACACCAATCGTGCAGTAGTTCAACCGAAACAACAATCATACAGCAGTTCAACAGAAACACCAAACATGCAGCAGTTCAGTGTAGGAGCAACAAGGACGTCAAGAACGTAGACACCACAATAATATATAAAAGATGACGTACAGCATGGAGAGTAAAAGCAGAGCATCAATGACAGCGTGATAGTTAACAAATTGTCATACGTAAGTGGCAAAATCCGGTCTCTTGTCAATTTACTCCAGTCACTCTAACCTTAAACATCCAGCAATTCAACAGACACACCTGACATACATCAGTTCAAGAGAAGCCCCCAATATGCAGCTGTTTTCTAGCATGTAAATGTTTAAATCGTATCAAGCTACATGCCCCCGAGCCCCAAGCGTTAAGCAGAATGTGATAAATAATGAGTTGATACTAACTACAGTTCAATAGGACTGGCTTCACTGGCCTAGAATTACGCCGTATGAGTCATGTAAGGCGAAATCCCGCTTTTTAGCGAGAAATGCAGGTTATCGGATAGATCCTTGTTCACGTGTCAGTCCCATGATTTGGGATTAACGCTTCACGTTGAGAAGCGGGATTTGGCATTACATGAACTATATTCCAGCATTACTTAAATGCTGTGTGCTGACTTCACATTTAATAAAAATTAACATTTAAAAATAATTATTGGATGTTTTAATACCATGAATTCATCATATTCCTTTGGCTTCGGGTTGGAGAGGTTAGCGGTCTTGAGTAGCACAATAACTCAGGAGCCTCAACCATGCAAAACGGTCGTTGTGAGTTCAAGACCATCTCGTGGTGACTCTCTCTCCGGCATAGGAAGATCTGTGGGTTTCCCCTGTTCACTGTCAGGTTTCCTCCCAACATACAGCTGGCCGCCGTCGTATAAGTGAAATATTTAGCGCAAAACACCAATCAAATAAATAAATGCTTTAACAGTAGCAAGTTACCCCCCCCCCCCCCCCACCCAACATCATGGCTTAAGCAGAATTAGATGCAAAATAAAAATGCTAATTACAATTATTATTACTTAAATGCTGTGTTCACGTCACATGTATTAAAAAGCAAAATGTTAAAATAATTATCAGTGCATTTAACACTATGCACGAATCCATCATCTTCCGTTCGTCTCGACTTTGGGTCTCCCTTACCAATTGGCGCAGCTTAATGACCCAGGAGCCTCTCGCGAATGTGATCGCTGTGAGTTCAAGTTCATCTCATGCTTTCTTCCTTTCCGGTCGCACGCTGGAAGGTCTTGCAGCATTCTGTGAATGATCGTTGGCTTCCCTCTGGCTCTGGCCCGTTTCCTCCCACTATGATTCTGTATGAGTGAAATATTTTTGAATACGGCGTAAAACACTAACCAAATAATTAAATAAATCGCTTAGGGTTTTATTTGCCTGGACTTCTCCTTTCACTAACAACATATAAACAAATATGTCCACCTTGCAAAGTTTCTACACGATATGGTGGTGAGTTAAGAAACGACGCATTCGTCGTGATCGGTGACAGTGTGGTCGAAGTGTTTCAGGCCTGTGCATTCGAGCGAATTTGTGGTGCAAAAAGTAGGGCAATAATGTATGTACAGTTAGCCACAGATTCCCATGGTTCGTGCCTTAAGCCTTATCCCATGTTATTTCGATAACAAGATATATACTATACCATTCAGATTTATGAGGTAAGGACACCCATGCGAAAAGCACCGCACCCGGCTCAATCCTTAACTGAGGTGAAATGTCGGTAAAAGGTCGTGCTATACAGGGCACGTGACCAGAAAATAAATATCATTATTGCTGTGGATGAACTTTGCTTTTCTACCACCGTAATAATGTTCATAATGTCAAGCTCTTCACGCGCGTTTAGTACATGCCTCGACCTTACAAGCAATGACAATCGTTGAGTTGCCTCGAATGAAATTGATTTGGGAGCGGAATTCAAGAAAGACAGGCTCAAATTATAGACGTCACAAAAACTGGCTCAAACTAGGCGTCACAAATACCGGTTCAAGCAATGTGTTACAAAGACACCACTCAAACTAAAGACGTTATTAAGTGCGTTGCAAAGGCAGATTCAAATTATATAGACGTCACAAAGACCGGTTCAAACTAGACTTCACAAAGGCCGGCTCAAACTAGACGTCACAAAGACAGACTCAAACTATAGACGTCACAAACCGGCTCAGGTTAGGCGTTACAAAGACCGGCTCAAACTGGACCTCACAAAGATCGGCTCAGACTAGACGTGACAAAGATCTTACCTAACTAGAGGTCACAAAGATCGAGCCAAACCGGTTGTCACCAAGATCGACTCAAACCAGAGGCTACAAATACCACAAAAAATCTAGAAGTCATAAAGACCCCCAATGAAGGCTTCAAAACAAACATTCGTACAGACATCAAGCAAAATGGGCATGACAGTTCAACAATCCCAAGGCCAATACGTTCAGCACAAACCTCTACAGAGCTAAGAAACCCTACAAAAGTACAAAATTAAGGCGAATTTATACAAAGACGAGAAACAGGCGACAGTTTTCAAAAATGTTGGAAAGACACAGGGAATGTTTTTGGGCAAATGAACGGAACCAGTATCCATATAGTTTCCAGTGCTATTTTGTAAGTTGTAGATATTAAAAATACGTATCTCAATTGCGCTTTGACTGCACTTTCCAACTCGGTCTCATACACTCTATGAACTTTGGTTTAACTCCTCTGTAATGACCTGTTTCGAAGAGAACTCTATGAGAACGTGATACCGGTTATTTTTAAGTGTCATGAAATGGCCGCATGAAACACTTCTGGCTAAACAGGTGTCTATTACCTAACACGTCCACATAAAATAGACAAGTCACGCGCTTTTCACGCACGTCGGAAATCGTACATACGTAATACCATTTGTCGCCTAGGAAGTGTGAATGAATCTGCATTCCCTTATCACCTAAATTAACTGTGTTGTAAACGTATAAATTATGACGCTCGGACCTTTAACCTATTCAACGCATTAGTACCTATAATTTATATACCGTCATGCAGTGTTACAGAGGGAAGGAACCGTCAGCATGTTTGACCCATAAAATAAATTGGTCAGTATAACCGCACTGAAACATATCATCATTAGAAACTACTCGTGTGACTGTTATGGCATCAACCGTATACTAGCTGTTAATGACAGTGGAAAATATTTTAGTTGTTCTTAACACAGTAAGGCAATGACCACGATGTATTGGAAGGGGATTGTGGACTGCTTTCTAAAAGTTCACTGGATGGGTTGTCGACAACAGTATATATTCATACTATGGGCGAATGTTCAAGTTATATGTTAATTGCTGACCACATCTTTATATTATGCAGTTGAAAATGAGTTTTCCCTCCAGTTAGCAGTTCTTTGTTATGGCATTCCTATATGATGAAAAATGTTCAATCACTTTCATTAATTTCTTTCTGATTTTTTTTTAAGAGTGTTGAAAGGCATTCAAGTATGTAAATACTACGGTGGTTTTTATGAACTATACTGACGGTATCCTCATGTTCACCAGAATGAAGGAGATTTTTGGGAAGATTACTTCAGCAATCTTTTACTCACAGGTAAATGGAGTTTATTTAGGGATGCCTTCTTCGATATTTAAAGATATAACAAATGATACGTTTTAAAACTGTAAATTCAATGAAGAGGATGAGAAGAAAGAAATAAAATTTGTCATTTGTTTTACATCTGGAAGGAAGATTTGTCATCTGGAAGGAAGATTTGTCATCTGGTTCACACCTGAAAGGAAGACTTGCCACCTGGTTCACACCTAGAAGGAAGACTTGCCATCTGGTTTACATCTGGAAAGAAGATTTGTCAATTGGTTTACATCTGGAGGAAGATTTGTCATCTGATTTACACCTGGAAGGAAGATTTGTCATCTGGTTTACATCTGGGGTAAGACTTGCCATCTGGTTTACATCTGGAGGGAAGATTTGTCATTTGGTTTACATCTGGAAGGAAGATTTGTCATTTGGTTTACACCTGGAAGGAAGATTTGTCATCTGGTTTACAACAGGGGGAAGATTTGTCATCTGGTTTGCATCTAGAGGGAAGATTTGTCATCTGGTTTTCATCTGGAGAGATTTGTCACCTGGTTTCCATCTAGAGGAAAGATTTTTCATCTGGATTACATTTAGAAGATAAATTTGTCATCTGGTTTACATCTGGATGGGAGAGTTTACATCTGGAAAGAAGATTTGTCACCTGGTTTACATTTGGAAGGAAGATTTGGCACCTGGTTTACATGTGGTAAGAATAGTTGCTATCTGGCTCAATCTGGAAGGAAAATTTGTCATCTGGCTCACGTGTGGAAGGAAGAGTTTTCATTTCTAACAAACTTTGAACATAAAAATGTCCTCATTTAAGGGTGCATTGATTGTGCGAACTAAAAGTTTCAAACACGCTGCAGTTCGTAAGTTTTTAACGACTAAACTTACGAACTGCAGCGTGTTTGAAACATACAGCACGCTATAACTAAATGCTGACAACGCATGCCAATAACTACGAATTTCTGTGTAATCTAAATAGCGTTTCAGGATTTAAATTTGCTGAATATAAAATTGACAACAGTCGTAGTTCACCAGTTTCGTGTGACCATTTGCCAACCATCATGAGGTAACTGATTAACTAACTGAGGTAAGTTGACAAGAGGCCGTATTTCACCGGTTACATGTGACCATTTGTCAGCTATGACACTGTCATCACTCTGGTTTTACTCTTTATGCTGTACGTCTGCACCATATTACAACCAGAAAGAAAATAACGTTGGGTTAGGCAGCAAACAAATAGGGTGATGGGGGACTTCCACTGTCGACTGAGGTCTCGCGGTACACGTTATCTCTCATGGCAACGCAGACCAATTAGACAAACATGCAGTTATACGTAGCATAGTGGCAGTACACTAATTCACATGAGAAAAAGACACAATTATACAACGGCATAATAAGAAGAGCTTAATTCTAATCTACCTGTGAAGGGGTCCCCGGTTATAACTACAAACACACAAATACAAACAGAACACGGAATGAGGTCAGGTAATCATTTTTATCGCTCCCAAAATGGTAAATCTAGAACACTGACGTCAAATAAATTGTTGTTAACGCCATTGTATTTTGGGTTTTTTTTTTTACCTAATTCTGCTTCATCCGTGTTGTTAAAGCCTAATAAGGTGCCAAAATTTACGTAGCCGGAATGAAATCCTACATGAGGTAACATAACCGAGATAAAATTTATAAATTCCTACACACATACAAATGCAGAAATTACTGAAAATAATTAAGCAAGGTGGAACAGATTAAGGTAAATGTAGGTGGCGTAGCAGATTTTTGTATATAGATAAAGCGAACGTCGTCGTCAGATCGAATTCACAGGCTGTTTAACAGCCTACTTTGCAAACGTATAAAGTGTAATAAAACTGAAGAATAAAGCATGGTAAGAAATAAGTCATCTAAACGTTATAGCACTAGCGTCAAAACAGACATTCGCATACAATCCGTCTACCATATAATTGACATTCCGGGTGCATTATCGCAAGGCCAATTTCCAAAACAATACATTTATTTGTTTGATGGTTTTTTTACGCCGTACTCAAGAATATTTCACTTCTAGAACGGCGGCCAGCATTATGGTGGGAGGAAACCGGGCAGAGCCAGGTGGGAAACGTTCCACATAAGCCACCGAAGTATCAAGAAAAAGTAAAATTCGTTAAATTGCCAAAGGAAGATGGCGGTGGCATGTCGTTTTCTTCCGACAAAAACATTGTATGTTTGCTTATCGTAACTCTCTTATCGTTTACTGTATGTCACGAACATTGGGGACGAACGAATCTACAAAATCCCCTGCCCATGATTGGGTTTGAGGCCGCATCTCGAGTGCCATGCCGAGTGAAAGGCAAGCGCCTTGACCACTGGTTGTGTCCTAGAGTTCATAGGGTGAACTCATTAACGGAGGAAAATCCCCATTTCGAGCGGCCCCTGGTCAAGTTGCCCTCATTCACTTGTCCGTTTATTTAAAAGTCTTCTTCTGTGAACGGATTTGTGTCCTGCTGTCAAATGCAGGAAATAACTATCTGGGTCAATGTCAGAAGCCTGTCGCTAGTGAACGGAAGGTATGAATGAGGGCTACATAGAGGATGGTGGTAACACACCGTGAGGTACAGCTGACCCAGTGGTCTGACCCAAAACTAACCACATCTGCTTGCTATTAAAGGGGGTTTGCATAGAACGAAATACGATACACCGAGCAAACCAGAGTATATCTCTCTCAAGTCAGCTGATACGTGTACTTTAAGCACGCCTCTACGTCATTTTTGTCAGGACACATTCCAGTGGACTGGATTATTTCTCAGCTGGTCATATATGGACCTTAGTCACATTTTCCCAAACTCATTAATTCCTAAATCTTAAATTCCTTATTTTTACACACACACGCACACGCACACACAAATTATTTATTTATTTATTTGATTGGTGGTTTACTCCGTACTTAAGAATATCTCACTTATACGACGGCAGCCAGCATTATGGTGGGAGGAAACCGGGCACAGTCCGGGGCAAACCCACGATTATCCGCAGGTTGCTGCCAGACCTTCCCACGTTCCCGGAGAGGAAGCCAGCATGAGCTGGACTTGAACTCACAGCGACCGCATTGGTGAGAGGCTTCTGGGTCATTACGCTGCGCTAGCGCGCTAACCAACTGAGCCACGGGGGCCCCTGCACACAAACAAATTAGGTCAGAGTTCTGTTTGACCTGTAAACATTAACCCCACATACGATATTCTGCACTTTTAAGCGGGTGGGATTAATGAAAAAATAAGGAGATTCGATCAAGCTTAATCACCATTATCTTTCTTATTTCTAATCAAGTTTCACAAACAATTTGTAATAAAGGAAAATATAAACTGATTTGGAACTGTTCATATATCCAACGTGGCGAGTTAATTAAGCGAAAATAGTCAGGATCATGAAGCAGAGTACATGTCTATATTTGACAGATGATATGCTCATATTTTTGGTTGTCACTTAAAATACATGTCCAGTGATCACGGTTGATACTGGAACAAGTCTGTACGTGGGAACGCCTTGCAGCAAATGTGCGGGTGGTCGTGGGTTTCCCCAGGGTTCTGCCACAATACTGACCGCCGTCGTATAAGTGAAATATTCTTGAGTACAGCGTAAAACACCAATCAAATAAATAAATAAATGGTAAGGGTGTTATAGGGAACGGCTGGGTTTGCCAACATGGACAAGTACGTCAGTCTATATGTGCATTCGTAAGTGGGGGATGATTGTCAGAGCTACACAGATAACGGGTGTTTAGACGAGTTGCGTAAAGTAGTCAGTCATGCTCACACCTTAAGACATCCATCACTTACGACAGGTGGGAAATTGCAAAGAAGTGAAGCCTGACGATGAAATTATGTCAGTTTCACGGTAGCCGTAGTTATTCCAGCGGATTTTTCAGATTGTTTCTACACAAGAAAATACGCCGCTATAAAATTCTTCCACGGAGAATCGGCTGCTAATAAAGGAAGTATGTCCGAAGATTTGTCGGAATATAGACGAGGTGCCATTTCTCCATGCGTGCGGTGCCCGCTTTCCTCCATGCGTGCTGTTCCCGCTTTCCTCCATGCGTGCTGTTCCCGCTTTCCTCCATGCGTGCTGTTCCCGCTTTCCTCCATGCGTGCTGTTCCCGCTTTCCTTCATGCGTGCTGTTCCTGCTTTCCTAGATGCGTGCTGTTCCCGCTTTCCTCCGTGCGTGCTGTTCCCGCTTTCCTCCATGCGTGCTGTTCCCGCTTTCCTCCATGCGTGCTGTTCCTGCTTTCCTCCATGCGTGCTGTTCCTGCTTTCCTAGATGCGTGCTGTTCCCGCTTTCCTCCATGCGTGCTGTTCCCGCTTTCCTCCATGCGTGCTGTTCCTGCTTTCCTCCATGCGTGCGGTTCCCGTTTTCCTGCACCCGTGCTTTGTCCGGTTCCCATCATCTACACTCTGCCCGGGTCTACTCCATCCTTGCCGCGCCCTTTTCCCTCTGTACGTGCCATGTCTGGTTTCCCCTCTATGTGCCGTGTCAGGGTTCCTCTAGTCTCCTCCTTCCGTGCTTTGTTCGGTTTCTTTAAGTTGTGCTCTGTTTCCTCCATCCGTGTTTTCAACTCCATCCGCAGTGCATAGTCTGTTTTCATTCATCTGTGCTCTGCTAGCTTTCCTCAATCTTGAGATGAAACAATCGTGCAGCACCTGTGTTCCAGTGTTATCACATAATTAAACCTATTGCGTAAAACTACTCAACAAAAATATTAAATGCAATGTGGAATTCAGTCGAGCCTAAAAGCACAGCGTATGAATACGAAACAAGTAGTGGGTATATCCCTTCGCGGTAAACAAATGACGTCATGTTTGGTTACATACTCCGATGCAGTAGCAGTCATTTGGCTCATCATGTGTCTTACTCCTTCGTGTGTATCAGCTGTACAAGGTTCTGTAATCTCAGATGTCCTTTTTTCTGCGTCTGTATCACGTGACGAAAGGAAAGGATGTCAGCCAGTGAAAAAACAGCAGCGCTGGATGTAGCACCAATGATATCGTCACATGGCTCTCGTCCCAGTGCCCCGCCCACTTTATATATATAACGGCATCAGCTGATCGGGGGACGCACTCTGTACTACAGTCCCGTCATCATACCCACAGCAAACTCGGCCATTGGTGTTTAGGCCCCGACAGAAAGTAAGTCATTCATCATTTACCCTCTGTATACTAATGTGTATAATGTGTGAACATCGGTACACCGTCTGGTTACCCTGAGGATGCGTGCGCAAGGCACAAAGCCTTGGAAAGTGCATGTGCTCTCTACTGTCAGACGTTAATCGCGTTGTCTCTATAGAATCCCCTCCCACACCCCATTTATCATAACGGTTGTACTTTGCATCGACTTACCCTGGTACCGACATCGTGGCCTAGTCAATGCCAGACAGATCAATAATGATGCCACTCATGTGTCAAGCTGATAAATACTATTTCATGTTAAATATGACAGACAATTATTACATATGAGACTTGTCCTAGATGGTTCATATAGTTCTACTGCTTGCGTATAAAACGTTCTAACTCTCTTTCGTGATTTTTGGCTAGCTACTGACAAAGCAGACCTACCTTGATATCCATGTGCACTTATACAGTCATACACGGTGCACTCATTAGCACGGAATACACTATGCACCTGTCAGCTAAATTAATTAATGGATTGTTCACTTTAAATAGCGTCCAATGTAAACATTGCAGTTTTGTTATTATAGCATAATCAGTTAACAACAGGTTTGCCCTTATAAAGCATGGTATAAAATTATGTCAATGCGTGATTCTCTGAAGTATATAGCGATATTTTCCTCACTACATATACATAGGGCCTTTGGACGTTATTATCAAACGTAGAAGTTCCCCTGATGTTGTTACAGTATACAGATGAATGGCCTGAAAAAGCAGATTAATTCTACAGTGTGGTTAATTCGAAATGTCATTGAGCGTACTTCAGCAAAACCCAAGCGTCGTGCAGTTCACCATGAAAGTGATTCAGACAGCCAGAACAGAAGGTTACTTACAGTCTGCTGTAACTAAGGTTTAAGGTTTTATGCACACCGACTGGAGACGTGCCGGGCTCAGCTGACACACTTAATGTAAACACTAGTGTACGGCGAAACGTGAAGGAAAATCCCCAGTCGTGGAGGACACGATTCCTGGCAGATCTTTCCCGCATGTTTTTATTGATCGTTTCACAAACAAGGTCTATATCTAGAACATACCATGTGTTTGTTTTCGTTGAAATCCATTTTCCTTATTTCTTTGTTTATCGGTATCTTCTTTCATTTTATTTATACTGTTGTTATTCCACTTATGGTATTTCGTTATGGTCCACTTTCATTTTTTATAACAGATGATTTTTTAATTGTTATTCCCACAATGCTTCTTTCGTTTATGTGTCAAATAATTTTTTCACATTAGCAATTGATATTCTCACAATGTCCGTTGCCTAATAAATATCAGGACATTCACCCCGTCAATGTCTGCAGTGACGTTGTCAGCGGGTGGACTTTCCACTCCAACGCAGAACGGCAATACTGCAGCTGTCCTACTTATCGCATTCGGTGTCTGCCTAGGGCTTCATTGAAACACAAATCCAGTGAATATTAATAAATCATGCCATCAGAAGAAGCTTTAGAAGACGTCAATCATCCACTCGAATTTGCTGTAGTGCGTTGTGCCTCAGACCAAGCGTCATTTTCAAAATCTGAAGTATTTTCTTTTCAACGCTGTTTGTTTTAACGCAACTGTTGACAATTTCAAACGTGGATATTGGTAAAAGTCACCTCTGATCTGGTTTGGTCCACATGCATGTCCTGACCTTGTTAGAGTCGGTTAGGTTAAAGTCGGTAAGTTATCAGTTATCAACATTTCTCCGTAGCCAGTGCCTGATAACAACTTCTATATACAGGTCTAAGACTGTCAACACTCTCACCTCTCGACTGATAAACACTGTTCTTAAAAATATTTGTTTCGCGTAACCCGACTTATCCACTCACCAAAAGTAACCTACTTTAAAATCTTTTTTTTTTTTTTAAATATTCTTGAATACGGCGAAAAACACCAGTCAGATAAATAACTAAATTAAAGCTTTTCTCTGTGAAAAAAGATACACCCCTTTGATTGTGACTGACTGACGTCAAATTTATGACCTAAATTCGTGTCTCAGCTATCTGTGGAAAACTACTCTGAATTGAGTGCTGTGTTATTTCCGCAGTAATACTCTGCAAGTGACACGTGTTTAATTGTAAAAAAAGAAACATTTCGAGCAAAATGATGTGAGGAGGATCAGTTTTGTCTATGGTTCATGGTTCATGTAGCTACAGTTTTCACGGTTTTTCGTGTTTAGTCATTGTGGGAATTTCCAGTCTAAGAATCCGTCGATATACAGGTTTGTAGTGGAATATAAAGCAGCTGCGCCATGTTTGATTTGCCCAGGTCCGTTACGCCCTGATTGTGCAGGCTGTTCTATTACGCTTTGCTGCCACTTTTTCATTAGGCTTCCTTACACAAAGAACTGTTACTTAAGGGCTGTGTACTGGATCTATTTTAAGATATCTTTTATTCGAACACGTAGAAATAAAAAAAAAAAATCAGATATACATTTTCCACGTAACTCAAACCTGACTTGTTTTATGGAATTTTCCATCATCCAAACAATGAGATTTGAATCTAAAACATTTCTGCGTGTTATACTGCGTATTCAGCACGATGAAGTCCGATTTATAGTTATAGACAGGTGTAATTGCATTCAGGTATTCGAGGCAATAAAGTGAAAGGGTATTCCAATCTCTCATCAGATACCGATTCTATGTAAATTAACATGTTTCTTCTTTAACGAGGTTAGCATGTCAGCTGTGAAAAGGTCATGCACTCTTAATGCTATTTTTCCCACTGACTTGTTTGTGCCCTACGGAAAGCTTCGCCTGGTCGTATATTGTTCATCTAACACGCCAAATGTGTACTGTAGCGGACCTGACTGCGAGAACAAGCGAGTTACATAGTCAGTTTTCTTTAAAAACAAAATTCAAAGAATTTGGCTTTTGATCCTGTCATGCTCAAGCTGAGCATGTCAGAAGTCCTTATGCTAACACCGGCTCTAGTATTTTAACATTTGGCTGGGTTAAAGAGAATTTAGGCTTTGTTAGAGTTTGCACTTTATAACTAACTCCTGTTAGGGGCCATTTAAGCGAATTTTGTTAAGAAAAGTAAAGTGATGGTCGGTGCTGTATGAAGCCTCACTTAAATGTCTTTTTAACAGGAATACTGAGCGGGTCGTGGCCGAGTGGTAAATCCGAATGTCTTTCTGTCGCTAGGATACAAGAGCTGCGAGTTCAAACCCAGAATGTGTGAATTTCCACGCCCCCACTGTTTGTTGTGCCATGGTGATAATAATTACGTTCTCGCACGTCCCTTTACCCACGTCGTTTAAGGCCACTTGGTTTCCACCAATGTGGAATGTATAAGTGAAAAAAAAGTTTAATATGTTGTTTAACTATAATCAGTCAATCAAATGATCGGATGTGTATACCGTATTAAAAAAAATTTCACTTAAGCGACGACATCAAGTTTGTAGCTGATCTCCACTTGCATGGCTGATTAAACGGGGCCTAGAATCGAAAACACTACGCTACAATTCAGGGACTTCGCGTCCAGAGCGAAAGTACATTTAGAAATCGCATCGAGGCCTAGAGTATTGATACAAGCATGTACCCGACATTCGCTTGCAAGACAAAATATTGTTATGATGGCTCAGGTAGTATACTGTGTAAAACTGTACTCTGCATTAGCGTAATGAATTAGACATTCGCAAACGACACATCGCGTCTAATTCATTAAAGTACACTCACTGACTACAGTAAACATGAAAGATACAGATAACAGTTATAAGAGAGGACGCAACATGCTGATGGCATACGCTTTACAGAATGAAATCAGCGACCTTGGTAAACCAAGCAGATGAACGGTCATGGTTGCCAGGCAGGTGAACTGGCGCTGTGGCCTCAACGATCATCTGTGTTACGTATTCCAGTGATCTGGCATGAGGACAGGATGCACGCGGGGAACACAAGGTCAAGGTCAAATTTTGGCAGAGCGTATTTATCCAGGTCAAAGCTGTTTACATTCAGTCTCGTACTGTATGATGGACTTGGAGCATGCCTTGGTCGCATGTTATAGTGATTTACTTCTGCAGACCTACTTAAGGCCTGCAAGATCGGCGCGTCGCTGCTTAAGAAGGGAGACAGATGTGCTTTGTAAGGACGATAGGCCTGAATTTTATGAAGAATCTTCATTTTATCACTGAGGTCACCAGTTCGAATCCATTACTCGTCACCTCAGGCTTTATTAAATATTTTATTAAATAAAGTATTCTTAATGTGCCTATGTAATACATAAACATATAAATATATTCTATTGTCTCATTGACTGAAGATAAGACTATAAGTCTATTACTCTATTACTGTTGTGATGATTTTAACACAGCACACTGCTGTCTTGAGAGAATGGGGACTAAAAACAAGTGACCTCATTCTAAAGTTGTGTCTTACAGTGCAGCTCACGCCACACAGGCGTTGTGGAGTTCCCATATAGTTCACTACATGTAATTCTAGAAGTATATTTCAAGCTATAACGGTTGTCTGATGCAGAGGAAGTAGTCTGAAAATGTTTAGCACCGGGCCTGTCTGAAACAGATCGGCTGCTTGGGTGAAAATTGCTCAGTGTTATTAGGAATAGACAGCTTAAATGCAGTATACATGATCTATGCCTTCTTTTCTTAAGGAATGCGGTTAAATCTCAAAGCAAATTGTACTCCCATTAGTGTTATGAGCGTTCTTCTTGAAATAGAAGACGAGAGTTCAAACCCGAGTCCTGTCATTCTAAAAGACTTCGAATTGCCTGTCTTAGCTAGCTCTGTTTCGTGCAGGCGCCAGATTGACGGAGAGGTCTATGTTGTCTGATAATTTGAATAATTTCTTAAATAATCACTACAAAATCTAGTGTGTCAAAGATTTTCAGACAAATGCATTCACTCTTCACGCCTTCAAGTTTCATCAATTTTACAGTGAGTGTAATTTTATAACGTTCTGCTTCACAGCTGTATCTAATACTAAAGGGAAGGCGCCGGGTATGCGTCGTGTTGAATAAAACGGTCGTGTTGAACACCTGAACATGTGCAAACATAGTGTGACGGGCATAGCGTGACGGGCTTAGCGTGACGGGCTTAGCGTGACGGGCATACGACACCCTATTAAGTAACACGGTACACGATCTTTATACTGATCAAATTTATACACTCTGATCTCTCCCTCCGTCTTTCCTACATCACTGAAAGCTGTTGACTGTCACTCTTAACACGACTCCATCTGAATTTCTTACTTTATACACTTTCTTAGTTATTTGGCGGTTTGTATATTGATCGTTACTATGGAAACCCTATTCCGAGGTCGTACATTATGGTTGACGATTGGCCTACGAATGTCTCTTTGGACGCCTAAATCATGCCTTGTATCTTTGGCGTGGTGCTCTAACCCTGGAAGCCTGTAGTTATTTGTAGCTACAGGTATGTATCCAATTTAATATATAATTGTGATGTGCAGCATAGAGAGAAAAACCGGTAGCAAATAACACACCCCCTAGCACCATGGCTTAAGCAGAATTAGGTTTTAAAAATGCAGTGATGCTAACTGCAAGTTATTATGCGTCAGTGGTCTAGAAGTACTCAAAGTGCTGAGTTGTCATCACATTTAACCTACAATAACTTGAAGATGACGCCCCCCCCCCGCCACCCCCAAGCAAGAAAAGAAAGAAACAGAGCTTTATGTGGCCTAGTTACTCAAGACAACACTGTTCTGTCATGTTTTAAGGTAATTAGTACAGTATTAAGTCCGTGTAGTATATCACCGTGGCTTGAGTCAGTCCAGCTTGATATCATACATAGACGTCTATATATTCCTCCATGCAGAAACAAAGACAGTCGAAATCCTAACCTTAACCTTGGGTCTGTATACCGCCACGAAGAGGCCCGTGGGTGATGTGTTCAGTACCTTGTTTTCTGTCCTACCAATTATACTCCAGCTGATTAATAATGCAGCTCCTTCCTTAGAGCGGTATTCTGTGATGAGCTGGGCACATCTAATCTAGCCTTGTGTCTATGGGGTACAAGGGTTTGGTCTTTATCAGGGATTGGGGTGCAGATGTACGTACAATGGAAGGTGAAACGGAAGGTCGGTGGGTGCGTGACAAGGTATACTGATGCATATGGTTCTTGTGACGTTGCCACACATGTAACACTTGGTGACATTTAATGAATTATTCATTTCTTTTTAGAGGAATAACCAATCTTTCGGATCTTTCTGGTCATATATGTCTGTCATGAGATATATACCAAGGAACAACTTCTTGTTAAGAAATGGCGTCAGAGATTAATGAAATGTTGGGGGGGGGGGGGGGGGGGTTGGAGCACAAGTCAGAAATTTTTACGGGTTTAGCCCGTCAATTCACATCAATATGATAATTTCCTACAGTATTCTATATGGTATACAAGCCTGTTTTGCATGTGTATATATGTGATGATCAGAAGGTATATTTATTTATTTATTTATTTATTTATTTGATTGGTGTTTTACGCCGTACTCAAGAATATTTCACTTATACGACGGCGGCCAGCATTATGGTGGGTGGAAACCGGGCAGAGCCCAGGGAGAAACCCACGACCATCCGCAGGTTGCTGCAGACCTTCCCAGACCTTGCAGACCTTACGGCCGGAGAGGATTTGAACTCGCAGAGACCGCATTGGTGAGAGACTCCTGGGTCATTACGCTGCGCTAGCGCGCTAATCAAGCGAGCCACGGAGGCACCCGATCAGAAGGCGTAATTTGGAAGGACTCTTTTAGGATAGACGGGCTTATTTAGCTTACGTACATACAGTCTTTGGTTGTTTGGAAAGATATTGTGTGGGGTTCGCAGTCAGGCTACGTACAAAGTCGACGGCCACAATTCAAACCCTTGCAGTCCTGTGATGCAAACACCACAACAACATCGCAGCTGAAGCCATTACAGGATAGTGGCTTAAACGCATACATGGTCGGCGCTCAAATCCTAGCAAAGTTGTGGCTCAAACCCACACCCACAGAGGGTCGCGGCTCAAACCCATATCCATAGAGGATTGCGGCTCAAACCCATACAGGCCTCTTTTCAAATCCCCATAAAGTCTCGGCTCAAACCCATACCCACAGAGGGTCGCGGTTCAAACTCATGCAGAGTCGCGGCTCAAACACTCCATTTCGTCTCAATTCCTGCAGGGTGGAGCCTTCAGATTTAAAGCCGAATTGAACTAATAATCAGAATTATAGCACGTAAGGTATGCAGATGACTGATCTAAATACAAACCTTTTAAGATTTAACATTTTTAAGCAACATTGCGATGTACCAAGGGATACAGGTGAATAACCTTGTTGATGTGTGTTAAACCAAAGTCTGCTGGCACGGTGAGAGCACGTACCTGGACGAGTTCCAGTCCACAGTTTCACAGTAGAGAGGCCTGTATTATATGTGTTACAGCAGGTCTGTGGGCTGTTTACAGTGGCTGTGGTGTTTACTCAACAAGTAGCACTGGGTATATTAATGATGATGGGATTTTTTTCTTCATATCATTAAAGTGCATACTAACTTCACTTGTGTAAGTGACACATATTTTTGTTATTATTTTTCTGGGGAAAAGCCAAAGAAATCCAAGTTTCTTGAAAAAAGTATTTGCTGTTCGGGAAACTGCGCCGCTGTGCGTCAGATCCACCAGGGCTTTGGATCTCACTCGATATACTTTTCCACTATCTTTATTTATAAATTACTGGGTGTATTTTAAATTACAACTAAATGACTGGAGGTAAGTATAGTCCATAAAAGACTGGATCTTCAAAAATGAACTTTTTGGTTTCCCAGTATTAAGTTTTGTTGGTTTTAATTGTATCACAACCAGGTCACCATACCTGGTGGTAAATCTATATGCACTCTTGTGTAACCTGGGTGTGCCAAGCGCCAAAGTACGCATGATATAAATAGTTCGGTATTTGGTCGATATATAATAGTGTGAAAAGTCTAAACAGGTATATGCAAACGTAAGTTCCATTTGTAGGCCTATATAATGAATGGCACTTCTGTATTTGTCTACAGTTAGGTATGTTTATGAATTTGTCAAGGCCTTGACAAATCCGTGAACTAGGATGTCAGTTGTTCTGTATAAAAGAGGCCCAGAAACCTGTGCGAACGTGTTGCGCTACATCATTAAGTTCGAAGTCTACCGGGTACACGTAAAAACATCAATTGTCAATGGTTTCTTCAGTGGCAATTTTCCATCATGCGTTTGACAGTTTTTGTTACTCGTTCTGGAAAAGGTGGTATCCCATCGTAGATATGTAAATTAAGGCAGAATTCTATATGTTTGGTTGTTTACTTGAGATTTATCGTCACTTTCGTCAGTCACATCACGACTATGTCCCCTTCTAGCAATTAAAACATAGGACTTCATTTGCATATTAATTAATACAGGCTCGAAGGTTAGGAGATTGTAAACCTAGGTACGTGTACAAAAATATTAAACTGGCATTTTGCTGTCGTCATTTTGTTTTTCTACATAATTAAAGACAGATTTTGTTTACAAACGTTTATTCAAGTGCTGATGAACCGTGAACCACATTTGAAGATCTCTTTGGCGAACAGGCGTTTGCTTACTACAACGTTCAGTATGCCTTATGATCGCTTTAGTTTATGCTTTTTTAAAAAAAATATATTATTAGATTGCGCATGAGCAGTTGAAAAGGTTAGTGTCCGAAATACTGGAGCACACAATGGGCGATATTACCGCATACTTATGTATACTTGTTGCTGATTCAGTGTTAATTCCGTTACTGTTTTTTGAACCAAGTTAAAATATGTTGGAGACTAATTTGTCTTGAACTTCTTGTTGAAATTATCATGCACAGAGTATAGGTTATCATGGTGACGTATGCTAAGTCTCCAACTCTCTGCAACTTAAATTTAAAAACAAATTAATGGTTATGCTTGTTCGAATGTTAATGTTTTGTTCAGATGTATATTGTGTTGAATTGGAATGTACCAATGTATGACATAAATAGTAAACAAAATCCAGTGCGCATGTGCAGTAAAGCTGGTTAAATGGTTCCCGTGACCCAGCACTCAGGCGAGTGTCATTGTGGAAACTGACTCCCACTGATTACTTGGCTCCGGGCAGCGCGTGAACTTTAGCAATTGAGAAATTATGAAACTAGATGCCCCGAGTTATTTTGCTGCGATTAGTGTCATAATTTTTTTTATTAATGTGCATGTCATTTGATTCTCACCGGCAAAATTCAAGGTCAGTCATTTACAATGCAACAGCACGATTTAGGGTTTTATAGCCAAACACTGCAAGGCTGAGATGGTTAAAATAACACCGATTTTTCTGTTTTATGAGTTTAAAAGGAAAAGTATGGTACATTAGGAGTGGTTAATTCAACATGACTAGTGTAACGCTTCACCTTTGCTTAAAGTAATAAACGTAAAATATGAATTAAGGTTCGTCATACTTTCATTTATTTTTTTCAGATTTTTAAGAGTTTTGAAAAGCATTCAAATATTTGAATACTATAGTGGGCTTTAGGAGCCGTACTGACAGTATCTAGGAGCTCTGAGGTAACTTCACCCTTTTTTCCCCATGTTCACCAAGAGGAAGGAATTGTGGGGAACATTATTTCAGTTGTCTTTTACTCATAGGTAAAAAGAGTTCTTCCAACATTCAGTGTCCTGATTAGAGTTGGATAAACTTCCTATGACGTCAGAGTTCATAAACTTTGAAAGTATGGTTAATAAGGCCTCCCTTAGAATTCAAAAGTTTGAACACCTTTAACACTTTCTCACAAACATATAAAAAATAAATGAAAGGATATTTATGGATAGTTTTATGTGTTCTACTTAGTGATGGCAACTTCCATTTCTAGAGGTCTTTTCCTTTAATGGAAGTTACGAAACATTTTCCATGTGAACATATATGATATCACAATGATGAAATCACGTGATTAGTCGACGATAGTGAAATGGAATCGAGATTTAACGCTCCCAAACTTTGAATTTTGGGGTTCTGCAGAATTCGAAACAAGCACACGAGAGTTTAATTATGAAGCGTACCGGGGTTTAATTATTTGTGTAGCGTTTAACATCACTTTCAAGATTATTTCGCTCATATCACGACGATGACTCCTTGTAGCTAGCCCTTATCTATTGTGCTCCCTCACTTAAACACAATAACGAAGACACCACCGCCTAGTCACTGTATAGTGACGTTGGACCCTTAGTCCATTTCTATGGGACCAACTCGTTATTAATCCATTTTCTGTTGGACCAGCTCATTCTCAGTCCATTTTCTATGGAACCAACCCTATCTCAACCCATTTTCTATAAAACCAACGCCATCTCAACCCATTTGCTATAAAACCAAGACCATCTTAATCCATTTTCTAAGGGATCAACCAGAACTTAGTCTATTTTCAATGCAACCAACACCAGCTTATTTCGTTTTCTTTGGACCAACTCCTCCTCCTTAGTTCATTTTGTAGCGAACCAGTCCCATCTTAGTCCATTTTCTCTGGGGCCAACGTCATCTTAACCCGTTTTCTATGGAAACAACACCATCTTAGTCCATTTTGTAAGGTATCAACTGTTAGTCTGTTTTCTATGGGACCAACTTCATCTTAGGCCATTTTCTCATGCAGAGCAATACGACATGCAGTATCTAGACTACCGTTGTTAAGCTTGTAATTTTGCTCTATACTACATGTAATATGACTTTACAATCATACTTTTCTCAAGAACTACCCATTTGTCATTTAAATGTAAGTTATACGACTGTATGACCAAATTAAATAATTGTGTACACGAATCTTCTAAATGTAAACAAAATATAAATGGCTTTATCTAAATTCGCATTTCGTTAATGGTAAGATGGTTCGGACGACCCACCGTAGGATGAGAAATGCTGTGCAGATTTGTGTGGCGTCTCCTTGCACTGTTTCTGTTTTGTTCCTAGGTCTTCACTTAGTCATGCTCCATAGCAGTAGCAAAATCTCTGAATTTCCCATGCACTCTGTCGCTGTTTAAGCTGTTGTTGAGAGATTTTTGTATTATTTTGAATTTTTAACTGCGGTGGTTAATTGGGTGTGACCCTAAATATCGTCCCTGGCAGTAGATTGCTTCATCGGCGCAGCGTGGAACGAAGGAAGTCATTGTTTATGTCTTTATCCACCAGAACAAGTAGATCGGCTTGCTTGCAAAGGCTCGACTTCTTCTGTGTGTAGTGTCTTATGCAAAGAAAACAACATTACTTTGTTGGAGGAGATGGGGAGGGATAATAGCTGAACAGTTTTCTAGACGGAACAGAACCTGTGAGATAAGTTGTAAAATTACGATTAATTTCATCTTTTCATGAGTCAGCATCAAAACACTAATATCAAGTTTTCTACGCCTAGTCTTAATAAGATTAATAATGAAAAGTAGGTGACCAGACGTCGATGCATGAGAACATTTTGTTCATGAAAGTTATATAAGACGATGAGTTTTGCCGTTGCGTAATTTATACGTATGTTAACATTGTGTATAGCTCACACCCTGTTGCGTCTTCGTTTGCCTCGGGGTTTGGTATGCACGCCTAAAAAACCGCAGGTATAATAATTAAGAAAAATACACATAATACAGATAGGAGAGGCAAATAACCCTGGTTACATCGTAGTAATTAATTACATGTTGTGTAATTGTTCTACTTTGTTGTGGATGATGTATATTTAAATATGTGCCATAAGTTAGTTTGCCGCCTGAAGCAGTTCATTGTTGGCCTACATTTCAGACAGAGGACTGGATGAAGATGTTCCGGGCAACTGGCATAATTCAAATCTGCGCCCACGGCTGTTTATATATATATATATATATATATATATATATATATATATATATATATATATATATATATATATATCGGCATACTCCTTACAGCGCATGCGTCGCTCTCTACCTTTCGTTTTGCATCACTTCCACCAAAAGCAAATTTTGTACAGAAATCTTGAACAACGCCGACGTCACTGGGGTAACGGTGATGGGTCAGGTAGTGATGTCAGCAAACACAAACAATCAGTCTCAACATTTATCTGTAATAATACTTTGTACACGTGCATTCTCTTTTCCTAGAGTGTGTGCAACATCATTCCAACCAACACCTGAAACAATTTTATTGATAAATGCTGATTAAACATTTCCGTGGAAGGACACACGTGATGAGGCTAAGCCTAGATTCTAGCGCTGATCACATGGTACTTCCTTAGTGTGGCCAGAGTTGTTGACGTGATTATGCCTGAACTGTATTTACCAGTTGTTCGTTCGGGACTATTCGTGAACTGCGAGTGTAGTATTTTACTTGGATGTTTATAGATTATTAACTAATCTTCACTGCATCATTGTTGAGTGTTTCTCACTTACATGTTACCAGCTTTATTTACTGTCTATATAGTATTTCTTACATATTCTTAGTTTGGAAACTGATGTTTTGGGTCTATTTGCAAATGGGCCTTGCGGTTTGGGATACCCCTTCCTTGTTTACGAGTGGCATACGAACGTCGGACTTAATATTTACATTCCAATGCACTTGATGGTAGTGTATCATAGCAATAACCCAACCCGGGCCAATCAATACTTGGCCCGTCCTTTGAGTTCTAAAGCAACAAATGTTCAAGTAGCAAAAATTACCAATCTAGCTGCGTATTCATGTATAAAATCGCCTTTATTAGTACAGTTTATCAGATAACAGGAGCTTGAACGTATACTGTTATCTCAAATAGGACTTCATCATAGTGTTTTATATTGTGTTCCTGTATAACAATCTTACATTGTTTGTATGTGACTCATTACTAAACGTGATGACTATACACAGCATTTTGGGTAATTCTAGATCAGCCATGTCTAATAAATTGCAATCAACAACACACTCATTTACATGAAGATTTAGAATTAAACCATAACTGAGGTAAAATCACACTGCCTTTACTGATATGGGTTAGCTGCCAATATTTTGAAGTCTTTTATATTCCATATTGTGACACTGAATGCACTGAACTTGTAAAATCGGTAGTCGACTCGGTTTATCTAAAACCCACAACCTACATGCGGCCTCCGTGCATGCTGTCTACAGTTTTGTCATCAATTCTATTCTTTCAGCTATAATCCACTATGAATTTCGGCATTCCCAACACTCACATGGACAAGCTGGTACTACAGCGGTACCTGGACTTGAAACAGACCACCGACAAAGTGCAATGTGAGTATCTGTGGATTGATGGTACTGGGGAGGCGGTCAGGACCAAGTGTAAGACGCTGGACTTCGACCCCAAGAGCCCCTCAGGTGAGTCGTTATAACTGTTGACTCTCAATAACTTAAGAGTCAAGTTGTCCATGCATACAGGTTTGAATCCTTGTGTTTGAACTTTTCTTCTGCGGCCATAACTTGTTCTTGTGCGGAGTTTTGAGTCGTCATTGAGTAGTCATAATGACCTTGTGTGGAGTTTTGAGTCGCCATAATGTTTTTGTGCGGAATTTTGAGTCGTCATAATGTTCTTGTGCGGTGTTTTGAGTCGTCATAATGTTCTTGTGTGGAGTTTTGAGTCGTCATAATGTTCTTGTTCGGAGTTTTGAGTCGTCATAATGATCTTGTGCGGAGTTTTGAGTCATCATAATGTTCTTTAGGGTTAGGGTTTCTCATAAACCAGGAATAGCTCTTGAGGTTAATTGAGGTTACATAAATAACATAAACCTTGCCAGCCCAGACAGGTTTACGAATGTCTCTGAAAATGACACAGTTTATATCTCCAGGAAAAGAGTTCTCTGTTTAATATATATTCTGTGAGGTATTGTGCGACGTAAATGTATGTATCCCTACTCTACTCCGATATAATCCCTATAGCGGTACGGGATATGTATTACACTGATAGTGTCAACAATGTTCCGCCTACCTGCAGATTATAAATAGCTCAAGTCACTGGTTGAACTTTATTTAACCTCAAAGATCCTTAAATTTTACGATAAACATAAGCTTCTGGATTGATGAGAAATATAGTAGCTATGTGGAAAGACAATAAAATTTAAGGTCATGTTTTTTATGTGTTTTTAAGGAATTTCTACCAGCCAAGAAAGCAATTTATACGTTTGCTGGAAAATGACTTCAACTTAATTGACCAGAAAATACGTTTAACTTGCTCCGAAGTTAATTTTGATCCGCACCAACATTACTTTCAACTTAATTAGAAATCAGATTGAACTGATGCCCAGAGAATTATTGTTTTGGCGAGTCAAAATTCATTATAAAAATATATGATTAGAACAATATACACTAAGTACAAACTGTTATTGTGTTATTTTTCTCCGAAAACCTAGCGCTTAGAATGGGACTTAATCGTATGTAATGGGGTTGATGAAATTGAGTAAGGGTGTCAAGGTCTACGGTGTTAAGGTGTACCATGTTCACACCTACAAACGGGACTTTGACCAATGATTACCAAGCGCGTGTACGCAACAGCTGATAAATGATCCTACACGCTGAGTACAGTGGTTGGGCATTTTATATCTGAGGTCTCTTGCTTATATACGGAGCTGCAAAAGTAACATGCTGAAAATAAAATTTTGGAAGAGAAGAAAAAGTTTTTTGAACGTAAAAAGACATCACATGGTAAATAAAAAATTGTGGGAAGAGAAACTTAATTGGCCAGTCACGGGTCGTTTGCCATCAAATAACCAATATGGCAGCCACAGACGCGCTTCTCTCACAGATAGCTACATGTTTTGATTAGGGCCTTACCATGAGACGAAGAACAAGGATTACAATGGGCATGATCGCCTACACAGGCCAATTCCAATCTGTTTAAAACACGTGTTCTCAGTTGCCACGCTCAATGCTTGTGACCTTGATGTACATGTACGACTTCACTCAACAAACACGACTAGGCCTATACAGAAAGAGTGAAGTACTAAATGAATAACTGAGTACACCGCTTTAGACCAACATGTTTTAGGCGGGCAATACATTTCCTTACATCAACGAGGCAGCGTTTTAATAAACAGATTCAAAGAGATATATATGGTGTTACGACCCAAACTGTCTGTGCAATAAAGAGATGGCTTGTTCGAAATAGGCCTACACGACAGTTTAGCCGCACAAAAAAGTAACCAAAACCAGCAGATTCTATTTTACAACAATTTATTAGGTTTAACAAGAGCAGATAACAAGACTTTTACAAATACTAAAGTAATTAAGTTTAACAATAAAGGATAGCAGTATCTGTACAAATACTGGGGCCTCCGTGGCTCAGTCGGTTAGCGCGCTAGCGCAGCGTAATGACCCAGAAGCCTCTCACCAATGCGGTCGCTGTGAGTTCAAGACCAGCTCATGCTGCCTTCCTCTCCGGCCGTACGTGGGAAGGTCTGCCAGCAACCTGCGGATGGTCGTGGGTTTCCCCCGGGCTCTGGCCGGTTTCCACCCACCATAATGCTGGCCGCCGTCGTATAAGTGGCGTAAAACACCAATCAAAAAAAAAAAAAAAAAAAAATACAAATACTAAAATACTTACATGTACAACGGTGTTAAGTCCAAACGGACGCATATATTCCACAATTCTGAAAACCATACAGGCATAAATGCACAGAGGCAATATTCATAAGAGGGAAAATCCACAGTATAACGGAGTGTATGACGAAATATACACAAAATTCCACAGACAGGGTCCGTGCACTAATAAGCACTGTGTATACAAGAGCACGAATCAAATATACAAGCTCAGACTGAACAAGTGCTCGGTGGACATAGGATATAACAAAGCCAGAGGCTATAAAGACACCAAAATTCAGCACAAAAGGCCTACACACAGCGAAAGCATCCAAACACTCTCAATAACTCTCCTTTCTCCCTGACCTGTTTTCATAGGTCTTATATAGACTGGTGGAATTTTCTAGAATAAGAAAATTCTTAAACACTTGTTGTAAACAAACAGGCCCCGAACTGAGCGTATTCTGGAACATTCTAAGACAGGGGCAGACAGCAGGCCCTGAACTCAGCATATGTAAACAGTGGCAAGCTAAATTTAGAAGCTGACGACAGTTGTTCACATAACAATGGACCAAATGAAAATAAAATGCAAAACACAGCGTGCAGCCCCACCCTTATATAGCCTAGTTGAGTTCTGTCAATCTCAACTGCAACAGCTATATGTGAGACACTACTCGAATGTATGTACCTTACCCCGCCAGGGTGGAATTAAGGCGAACTTTAGGACTAAAGGTATTAACTTCGTGTCACATACAACATATCTGAGGACGGCTGGAGGTAAGGTTGTAAATCGTGTTGGCTTTCCTTAGCATTTTGGGACTGAGAAAGTATAATGTGCAAGCGACAAAAGTTAATTTTCAAAAGGCATAAGGGCACTGACGATCAGGCAGTAGTCCCCTATATGGAGATGAGACTATAGCGTAACCCTTAATTGTGATTGGTCAATTATGTCGGGTCTCAGATTTGTAAACTTAAAAAAATAACTTCTCTTCCAAAATTTGTTTTTTCACCATGTCACTTTTATGCCTCCGTAGTATAACCCTTAATTACGCGCAACCCTTAATTATGATTGGTGAAATATGTCGGGGCCCGGACTTGTAAACTCGGGGCCCCGAATTTCAAAGTCGGGGGTTAAAAAAAATTGCTTTATATAATGTAATTTTTTTTCTCTTCCAAAATTTTTTTTCACCACGTCACTTTCACGGCTCCGTAGTTATACCATACAGATGTAAAATATATTTATAGATGGTTATATCTATTTCGCCGTGTATTCCGAGAGAAATGGGTGTGTACGCATCCCACGACTATAATACGGATGGGATGCGTATAGGACCAGTTAATAGCAAATTCTGCCTTCACATCATGGGGTTTTTCAAGTATTCTCTGGCAAAAGGCGATGTTTGTGTTCGGTGGACCTGTACTACGATTCGCTAGTAATGGCACAACCACTGGGAGGAGTATGGAAGTGTGTCCGCAAATTGATTGTTGAAAATTGCAATTGAAGAAGTATGGAAGTGTAGCCGAAAATTTCAGGTCTTGCATAAAACCTGGGCAGTCGTTATGAATGATGTGGTGTATTGGAATGTGTCCTAAAAATTGTACTGTGAGGAGATTGGAAGCGTGTCCGAAAATGTTATTTTCTGAAACCTTGGAAGGATTAAAAAAGGGGAAAAAATAATTTAAAAAAATATTAAAAAAGTGCAAAACATAAATGAATCTCGATAAATAGAGATTATACTTAGCTTTTATAATACATGTATATTTGAAACACAATGCACTTTTCGCAGTACTAATTCTACTGCTAGTAAACTATAACCCTGAGGTGTGTTGCCATATGCATCCTTTACTCCACATCAACCTAATAAAATAACAACCAATCAATCAGTCAATCGTGATTTGATTTAATCGTTCTTCCAGAGCTACCCGTATGGAACTATGACGGTTCCAGTACGTTCCAGGCTGAAGGGTCTAACTCGGATATGTACATTACCCCACGGGCCATCTTCCGGGACCCCTTCCGGGGCGGGAAAAACAAACTGGTCATGTGTGACGTATTCAAGTACAACAAGCAACCCGCAGGTAAGCAGCAGTACATCGCGGAATACCCAGTGTCAATATTACCGATGTGTTGTATACACAGTTGTAATAAAAACATAATTGAGATTCATTTTTATTTTTTATAGCTTTACCGAAAAATATTGTATATAATACAAATATGGATCTTTGATTGTTTAACCACACAAACAACACAGATAGCTCACAAACAAAGATTTTGTGTCCCATTTTATTGCTCAAGCTTCAAGAAATCAGAAGGTTTCGTACAGAACAGTATTTTTTGGAAATGTATTTGACCTTTTTGGGTGCATTGGTTTACTAAATCCATCAGGCAGACCTCAAGGATTCGCCTGGTATAACAGAATCATGATTTCCTTGGTTTGACATACGTCACCTTATATGTTTGTCTGTATAACCCAAGTCGATTTTCTGTTAGCTAACTATTGACCCACATTGGTATACCATCGCTATGTTGACCATATATCCGTCATATTTTCAGAAACCAACAAACGTCACTCGTGTAACGAGGTGATGGAGAAAGCCAAGGATCACCACCCCTGGTTCGGGATTGAACAAGAGTACACTCTACTAGACGCTTCAGATGACCACCCCCTAGGCTGGCCCAAACACGGCTTCCCGGGCCCTCAAGGTCAGTCGCTATATCCTCAAGGTCATGACCAAGTTTGTTGCATACGGACAATACTTGTACTCTTCACTGAAAGTAAATCTATATTATTGCTCTGAGCAAATGTTTAATCGGATTATCCCGCTATGATTACGCAAAAACATAAAAATCATACACGAGAGTATTCATTCTATGGTAAATTCTACATAGAAGTACAACAGAATGACAAACTACTTTTTTCTCTCGTCGCAGTAAAAATACATCATCCCTCAATTATACTTTTCTCAATATACGAATGAAAAAAAATTGGAATCTCCAGGAACAGTTCTGCTTGGCAATGAAATAGCATAGCTATATTGAAAAACAAAATATGTATGATTTTGTCCTATGTTAAGCTAAAATATCGTGTTGAATTATAATGTTTATTTATCGGTGTTATAGGCCTATATAACTTGGAGCTCCCTTGCTCTGATTGTTCTTGGAGCCTTGGTGACAGCTACATGTGTGTGCATTCTTTGAAGCCCATTCGTCTTCCACCAATACGGCTTGCAATTCTCTGGAATGTTCGTCAATAGCTGGTCGGAGTTAGATTGTTAACCGGAGCCTCACCTATAAAACTGCCATTGCAAATGGAAAATTATGAGTATAGCATTAAACACCTATCACAAATAAATAAATAGATAAATCTTGGAACGAGGTGTCCTTTGACCCTGGAGTTTTGAATCGATGTCTCCCTAAAATTGAACGATGATGACTTTAACATTTGGGGAGTGGAAAGCGGGCAATTGAACCTCCGATTTTAGTGGGGGTTCATTCTTAAAGAATAGAGTATAGGCCAAAATTAAGTGTTTACCTACTTCATCAGTGATGTACGATAGGCATTGTATATATGTTCGCCATCTAGGCCACTACAGACCACGAGTTTCTGCTCGGCGCTTTCATTTTCAAAAGTTTGAGATAGTATAATCAATTGCGTGCATGTATGAAATAATTGATATGTTCGAAAACCTGTTGAAAACATTTGGCAGGGAAATTTACATGTGTACAGATTGGAGAATATGCGAGTATTGAGGTCACCACCTCGGTGACAGCGTAAGAAGATATAGTGCAGGTATCTAGGATTACCACAGCAGAGACAAGAGACTGAGTGAACGACCTTTGAGAGATTGTACTCACAGAATGATATCTAATAGCTATCAGGGTATAACGCGGTCAGCTGGCAAAGTGTGAAATGGTACCACTGTGTGTTTTTATAATCTATTCGTAGAATGTAGAATGATAGTGAAGCTAGATGTTACATGACCCCGGGAGCACGATGTTATCATAGAAAAGTTCAGTCATTAAACTTTGTATGTTCCTTTCCGTTATTTTAGCTGAAATTTGTATTACAATCTAGCTTACACAGAAATTACGTTGTCCAGCATTATTTTGACCCTGTTTCGTGAAAAATGACAATTTTTTAATTTGAAAAAGGTCACTTCTTGATCCCAGGGACTGCTCGTCATGTATTTATTCATTATTTTGAATTAAGCGATTTCGTAAATATTCTTGTGTCGAAAATTTTCGGTTCTAAACCTAAAATGGTGTCTTTAAATGGGGCTTGTTTCCATAGATCGGTTATTCTGGAAACAAACTAAGCTCTAACTGAAACAGAAAACGCATCGGTTGAATTGCCGATCGGATTTCTTCAGTCTATTTATGGCCGTTTTCTGCGATCGCTCTTCATAAAAGTTTTGTTGGGGGGTAGGGAAGGAGGGGGACGGGCATGACTTTGGTTTAATGACTGGTCGGATAGTAAGCCTGCATCTGTAAGGTCTACAGAGAAAGATTGCATTATTGTATAGAAAAATACCGCAGGTTTAACAGCTTGGACCTCGGGAATATGGTTCGTTTGTAAATATTTGAAAGCTACAGTATTGTAGAGAAATATTACCGTTCTGCATACAAAAATAACATTACTGTATAGAAAAATATCACTGATTTCACATATTGGACCTGGGGAATATGCTTTCCTTCGTAAGTATTTGAAAAATAACAGTGTTGTAGAAAAATATTACCTTTCTGTAGAGAAAGATCGCATTACTGTATAGAAAAAAAATCACAGATTTTACATCTTGGACCTGGGGAATATGGTTCATTCGTAAGTATTTGAAAACCACAGTATTGTAGAAAAATATTATCTTTCTGTGGAAAAAGATCGCATTACTGTGTAGAAAAATATCACAGATTTCACATCTTGGACCTGGGGCATATGGTTCGTTCGTAAGTATTTGAAAACCACAGTATTGTAGAAAAATATTACCTTTCTGTAGAGAAAGATTGCATTACTGTATAGAAAACTATCACAGATTTCACATCTTGGACCTGTGGCATATGGCTCGTTACAAAACATTTGAATAGCTTGGCCACTTATATCTGACCGATGAATTCCTCTCACATCATTTTCAACTGTCCCTCTGTACATGTGTCTACAGGTCCGTACTACTGTGGGGTGGGAGCTAACCGTGTGTACGGTCGGGATATCGCTGAGGCTCATTACAAAGCCTGTCTGTACGCAGGTGTGAAGATTGCAGGTTGTAACGCTGAAGTCATGCCAGCTCAGGTAAGCGCTATTGCCTTATCTTCATCAGCGTTAACCCCGCACATATGTCACCATGTCAGGTTTGTTTGCTTGGATTTAAAGTGCAGCTGACACGCTTTTTAGAGTAACAAAAGATCATTATCTGATGAAAAATAAAACTAGCAGAATGCATAGATGTTGTTTTTGTTTGAAGTCGGCGTCTTGTAATGTGTTGCAACACATCCACCCTGAACGAACAAATGTCACTGTGTTATAAGCCTATGTACAACTTGTGACGTCATGAGTTGTATGGTCAGATTTAGTACATACAATAACTTACAATTTCAAGGCTGTCCCCTTGAAGTGCGCCTATGTCGACATGTTTTTATTATCCCCCTCTTTGTAAATGGGACACCATGCCGAAAACACCAGACATGAGTGTTCGTCCAATCACAGTGTATCGAATACATCTGTTCAGTGTTTCATCTGCTATGTACGTGGTAGTTGAAACTGTGGCCTGAAATGTATGACCATTTGCAAGCTACCACACTTTCGCCTCTGCTCTGGTTTTTTTTTCTCTGTTTACTGTTCGTCTTAATTATATTAACATACAATCGCTTACAAAGGGATTGTAGGGCGTACGTACTTACTGAGGCTATCTGGTTTCCCCATAGCTCTTCCCCACGAAGGCTGACCTCAGAACTGCCATGGTTTTGAGGTTAAATCTCACGATCCCGAATCTGGTTGATCAGTTACAGACTTTAATTCAAACACTATATTTATAAAAAGGCACTGTTCTTTTTTCTTTGTCCATGATTTTTCTCCCTATCATTTTTAATTTATCTGCTTGTACGGCACGGTAGAATATTCCTTCTTCATGATTTATCTGGTTGTACGGCATGGTAGAACATTTCTTCTTCATGGTTTATCTGGTTGTACGGCATGGTAGAACATTCCTTCCTCATGGTATATCCGGTTGTACGGCATGATAGAACATTCCTTTATGGTTTATCTGGTTGTACAGCTTGGTAGAAAATTCCTTCTTTATGGTTTATCTGTTTGTACGGCATGGTAGAACATTCCTTCCTCATGGTTTATCTGGTTGTACGGCATGATAGAGCATTCCTTGTTTATGGTTTATCTGTTTGTACGGCATGGTAGAACATTCTTTCTTCATGATTTATCTGGTTGTACGGCATGATAGAACATTCCTTCTTCATGGTTTATCTGGTTGTACGGCATGGTATAACATTTCTTCTTCATGATTTATCTGGTTGTACGGCATGGTAGAACATTCCTTCTTCATGGTTTATCCGGTTGTACGGCATGGCAGAACATTCCTTCTTCATGGTTTATCTGGTTGTACGGCATGATAGAACATTAATTCTTCATGGTTTATCTGTTTGTACGGCATGGTAGAACATTTCTTCTTCATGATTTATCTAGGTTGTATGGCATGGTAAAACATTAATTCTTCATGGTTTATCTGGTTGTACGGCATGGCAGAACATTCCTACTTCATGGTTTTTTGATGGATGAATCAAAAGTATCCTCTATGAATAGTTGCTCCACCAGAACGTGTGACGAACTTTACCAAGGCACGTCCTTCCTCGCATGGATTTCAGCTTTAAGGGGATAGTGCAAATACTGGTGGACCCGTATCAGTATAATGGCTCGGGTGGAGCGACTTACTTGCCTCCGGTAAGACGACCCAGTGAAGTAGCACTAGAAAAAAAGAGTGGAAATCCGTCTTGCTAAAGGGGGCACATGACACGTACGTGCATCCTAAGGACTCCTTCGTCGTAATATGACTGAAAAATTGTACGACTTTAAACCCCTAGTACTCACTCACTCACCAAGGTACATCAGATTTTGAACTGGTAACCAGTAGAATAACTGTGGTCGTTCTTTTGTAGTGGGAATTCCAGATTGGACCTTGTGAGGGTATAGAAGCGGGGGATCATCTCTGGGTGGCGCGATACATCCTCCATCGAGTCGCTGAGGATTTTGGCGTCGTGGTGACCCTTGACCCCAAGCCGGTGGAAGGAGACTGGAACGGAGCCGGTGCTCACACGAATTACAGCACTGAGAACATGAGGGGCAAAAACGGAATTAAGTAAGTGGTGCTGCATTAAACCATTTTGTCGATGTAATATCGCTATCTATTTGGTGACTATGACAATGAATACTACAACAAATAACGCGAATGAAGTTCGCAGCACGTTTTTAGCATTCTGTGACCACTCGAAGTACCTCATTCGATCGAGCTCTGGCCGGTATATATAAAATCAGGACTTGACAATAAAATTGGAACACAACAGCCGTTCAGAACATATTTACCCTTGTTTTGACTAGCGGCCTTGCAAGAATTAAAGGGCTTTTCCGGATAAGACCAGCTGTGTCTTTTTTGACCACATGCATAAAAAGGAAAAATTTTGTAGAAAGTAAAGGGTGAAAATGTAACAGTGTCCCGGTACTATTGTAATTTGGGATGCTTCACTGGTTCAATGAACAAAAAGTCGATGAAGTGTATGTAGAAGTGTATCTTTTCGATTAAGGCTGGCAATTAAAGGGAAGCTACTCCCGGTTTCAGTCTAACAAGCTGGACAAACCACTGGGTGTTGTTGGTTCTCTTCTGTGGACACCGTGTTACACGAGTTTGACTAGATATAGTACGCCTACTGTAGCTCTTTTTCGGATGGTAACCTGATGGACGGCAGCTAAAACGAGAGCTAAAAAGTGAGAGCTAACGAAATTGGACGGGAGGGCTAACTCGGAACTGTTTACACTCCGCTAAACATTGTAGAGCAAAAGAAAGGTCTGTTGCGTTCATCGCCCGTTTTAACAAAGCCATGTCTCGCGCTTCGTCCACAATACTGTTTACACACAGGCCTATGCTGATGGTATTTATACTTCACGCGAGGTACCCCTCTCTCCAACATGCTGCCTTGGGACACGCACAATATCACTATAACTTACTCTATAGCTCTCCCTCCACCAGCTTGTGGGAGAGCTGCAGTACAGTGTCTAGTTTAGTTTGGATCGCATCCGACTAAGGAGCAAAGGGAAACAACTCAGGGCTCCGTGTGGGAGAAGAAATCGGAAACATTGATACTAGAAGGTAAGGCGATTAGTAGACCCATAGACATGAAATGCGGAATCAATAGGTAAATAAGTCAATACTTTACTGAATTTTAATTAATTGATAAATGTCTCGTTAATTTGCACAGGCACATAGAGGAGGCCATTGAGAAGCTTTCCAATCAACACAGTAAACACATCGAGGCGTACGATCCGAGAAAAGGGGCGGATAACAAGCGAAGATTGACCGGTCGACACGAAACTTCCAGCATTTTCGACTTCTCGGCAGGCGTGGCCAATCGAGGAGCTAGTGTCAGGATCCCCCGCCAGGTGGCCGAGGACGGTTACGGTTATCTGGAGGACAGGCGGCCATCTTCGAATTGTGACCCATACTGTGTGACTGAGTTGTTAGTGCGTACGACCGTTATTGGGTCGGACAAATGAATCCACAGGACTGGACCTTTCCACTGTACATAGACTCACTGTCTATGACTTCTTTATTCTTTTTACAAATGAAAAGAAAAATTTATTATCTGAGCTGGAATATATGTTTAACCATCGAGATCTGAGTAAACCCAAGCACGTATGTGATGGTAAAAACATCGCCCATCTTCGTTGTCTGTATCTCTTGTTTTCTAACACGACGCACGTCTTTATCTCTTAGCCGGTCACCATACCTATTATAAGTCCTGTAACAAGCCATACCATTGGTTGATGAATCCGACAACCCAATAGGAAATTCAACGCTGATCGATTCATATATGTGTGATAAGCGTGTGCAAGCTCTGTTACTGCTGTACTTTTATTAAGCTTGAAGTTAGCTATGACCAAGACAGAAGCTTTAGCCAATAGGGTGTTCTGTCTGCCGGTGGGCGAACCCATCTAGGTTCATTCCCAATTGACCTAGGCGTTGTTAGGACTAATTTCAATTCTTATATGTACATTTACACAATATGTGGGAAAGAAATCTAATCTAATATTCTAAACTATAATAATCAGAAGTCTCCGTGAAATGTCGTTGTTTGGGCTATGTAACAATAGGCCTACATTTAACTGTCCATAGATGTGACGCCATTGGCAACAACTAATTCTTAGAAAGCACGATAGTCAATTAGACGTATATACATACATATATGTGGCCTTTCAATGAACTAGAGCTTTTGTTACTCCTGTTTATATAAATATCCAAATGTAAGACCCATATGATTATTTTTATGTGTTATAGGTAATAGACTTATGGCTGATTGAATATTTTCGACATTCGAAACAGTCGGCGTTTTTGTATCCATGAACTCGGATTAAAAGCAATGTAAAGAAAAAACAGATTCTTTGTCTACATTTTTCTTTATAATAGATACAGAAATGTTCCTAGAAGATAAAAACAGAAATCACAGGTAAATCCTGAAATCTGGTGTAATCTGATTTGAATAAGAGACCTATGATTCTTAATCTACAGAACTTCAATCTTCACAAGACAGCTTAAGCTTTAACTTGAAAATGAAGTCAAAAAGATAATGATTGGGAATGTACAAGGTGTTTATAGCTTCCACTGGAGTACATGTGGAATTGCGGCTCGGTTCCAAGCTGGATTGACAGGTATTCCTTCTTATAATATTAAGCACTATGTACATTACCATGCAGTTTTCTCAGAAAGCGTGAATAAATAACTGACTGTACAGAGCTTGGAACTGAATTAATTACGGCTGGAATTGCTTTGAATCTGTTTATCTTATAAGCGAAAAAGGTTCCCCATTTATTTGGCATATCAATAAAAGAGGACGGTCGGTTGGGAAGGTGGAGGCGGGGTGGGGGTGCTGCTGCCCATCATTCCATTCATTTTCTGAGTGACAACGTATACTAGCCACACCCACCATTCCTAATGGTTGACATTACAGTTTTTACGGTTTTCTCAGCACGTTCTGTGTCTTGTTGAATTAATTGTCGTGCTATGTTGGTCTCTTGACTGACATTATATACCGTTTTATACTCGGTCTCATTTAATCCGTCGTAAATACCCATCCGTCGAAAAATTTATGTATTTTACTTTTGTTTTTGATTGGTGTTAAACGCTGTACTCAAGAATGTTTCACGTAAATGACGGGGCTCATATTTGTAGGTGGAGGAAATCCGAGTGCACGAAATATACCTCCGACCTAGCTAAATACCGGATGAAATTTCATTTTATTGGTCAGATTCAGACGTAATCCAATGAAAGGCATGCTGTTTTCTCTTCCATCTTTGATTTCTCTGGCTCTATACTTCATGCTGAAACAAACTTCTTTATATTTTATACTAAAAGATATGTAACTGTAGACATCTATGAGGACAGCAAAACCCCTCCACTGCTCCCAGTTTATTTTATTTATTTCATTGTTTTTTTTTTATGTCGTACTCAATTTCACTTATACGACGGCGGCCAACATGCGTTATGATCGGATGAAACCGGGCTAGGGAAACCAACAACCATCCACAGGCTGTTGGCAGACCTTCTCACGTATGCGATCACTGCTTTCAAACCTTTGTTGCCATGAAGCGACCAACAGAGCTTACGGGGCTTAATTGGTGGTTTAACATATTCCCGATTAGTTGACCAAACATACACCACTATGAAATGTCTCGCTTTTCTGTTAAAAATCTATATTTGTGACAGAAAGCTATATATTTTTTTTTACTAAGGCCGGTAGTTTACCCTGGTTCCCTTCACTCGTAAAACAGAAATATTCGACAATCCATGCGTCGGAATAGACATCCGTTTACCACCCGTCAATCAATATCGACCTCCCGGGTTAATAACTGCAATGCCAATTCCCAAAATGTCGTTTAACACAGACCACCAAAGAACGACGAAAGTATGTAAAGTAAGAAATTAGGACGGAATGCAAAGAGATGCAGTCAACAGTTTTCACTGATGCCAAGACACATGTAAAATTATTGAACCAACGTGCTTATTTTAATGCTAGGAGAGAAAACAAGTGCTTGTGTACCTCTTTGCACACATGGCATTTTCGGATGTCATCCTGGGGCTGATATCTCTTATCTTCCTCCGCAAATATTTCCACGCATAAACTTCATGATGAATAATTCCGGAGGAGCGGAAACCCCTACATGAACTTTATGTCAAAACGGTTGTATACAATACACATTGCCTGCCTGTTCGTCATGCACATTTGTCTGATCAATCCTAAACGAGAAAGATGGAAATTTCCCTCCAATTTATCGAAAGTTTGGTAAAAACAACACAGCTCAACACGGTTCAACACACGACAACAGTGTTGGACAATGTTGACCTAGCATTCAACTTGCTGTTGAGTCAACAAAAGTTGAACGATTTTGGGTAGTCTGTACGGGACTTAAGTCTTATAATAGATGATTCAGTGCTTGACGCCTGACTTGGGTTGGTTTCTGCATGAAGAGTTGCTTGTGCAATCCACCATGCATTATAACATTAATGCCCTTCCAGCAACCAAATAACTTCTGACTGACCTTCATAGAAATTATACGTTATCGTTCTAGCTACTAGAAATATAACATTTGTTAAGTTATACACGACGTCTGATAAGTCATCTGAACAGTGCTCCTGTCTTCTAGAAAATGTCTCGTGCATTAGTGCAATTTTGTTTGACCAAGGATTGCCCCAAAACATGGAGGTAAACTCCACCTCCATACCCAAATCAACGTCAGAGTGCACTCCACTGGTTTGGGGCCATCCTTGGCCGAACAAAATTTTGCCAAACCTGACGTCAAAGTAATGTCTGACTAGTCATTTAATTCTGTAATTAATGTGCGACATTTCAAAGTCTGTCAGTGATTTATCAGCTCTCCTGTTTCTTCCAGTCGTAAAACGGATCGCCACTGTGTACGTTCAAATTCTGGAGTTTTGTACAATCAAATAACTAAAAAAATATACACTTGGGCTAACATGCAGTGTGATTCTACACAGGCGATAATGATTTCCTGCCACGCCAACAGGAAGCATCATTAATTAGTCTTTAATATGTTGATACCAATGTGCCGAACGTTATTGTATGCATGGCGTCTACACAGTGCAGTCTCGCCTTGTGGCATGTGTTAGATCATACGTGCTGTGCGGCGATTTCAATCAACGTCACAATTATTACCGCAGAAAGTACTGTATCAAGGCTATTTCCATCAAACGCCTTAAGACTTAACACTCTAAGATTCTTCGTTTATTTTTAAATTTGGTTCGGCGAGTCTCACAACAATTAGTCACTGAACTGCAGAGACCACAGGGTTGACGTCGAACGGTCTATGCTAGGGAACATTTAATGCGCGTGTGAACAGCGGTAAATATTCCAAGTTACAATCAATCCAACAAATTCAGGTATGTTTCTCTCCGTAACTCAATGAGAGTACTCCGTAACTACAATTTGTGCTCGTGAAAGTATAAATATGAATGGACTGCCCGGAATCTCACGCGCTCTCTTCGTGCAGACAATTCTTTTTCCCGCAGTAGAAAGCATTCTCCTTTTCGAGAAAACATTATTTACATTATTTGAGTAGAAAAATGTTTCTCCACATAGAAAACATGTCTATATTGGTACCACAAAGAAAACGTCGTCGCGATTAGGGCCTAGGTCTAGACCCTTTTTTTCTTTTCGATGGTTTCTGGAGTTATTATATGGGCCTACATGGTGTTTTGGGTATTTACAAACCTTTACACCTTGATGGAAACGCACAGCTGGTGAAATTAGCACCTGGCCTTTCACAATAGGACAAGGTAATCTCGACCCCTGCAATGTTAACCTTTAGTCCAAATGGATACATCTGCACTGTTGCCTCAGAAAGTACAGCCAGGGTAATTTCCCCTTGATCACTTGAGGCCGCTGTTTTCTTGCAGGAAGATTTTATCAGCAGTTGACATGACGAGTGATCATGCTTCAAAATCAAAGTGTTGATATTTCTCAAAACGTCAGCGAACCGTTCTACGGGAATTGTACTGTGCTATGTTAATGCCGTCCACTTTTTTGGATTCATAATCTATACCGGTGAGATTTTCATTGTACACTTATGCGTGAAGTTCATGTAGTTTTAGGCTCAGCATTGCAACAACAACAAGAACGATTGGCGAACGGGCGTCTGACAGTGACATGTCATTATGACTTTGTGATTTGCGGTAGATTTGTGCATCTAATTACCGGCGTGACAATGATTTACACGACCCTGGTGTTTAAGTAGCTGACGTTAAGTTGTAATGAATGATGCAGGTGTTCAAATGTCAAATTTATAATCTCTGGAGACTTGTAGGATACAACAACAACGCTATATTTAAGGAGATAATCCCAAACCAAGTTATTAGAGGAGCCCAGATGGCAATGCTTTGCCCTGCAAGAAGTTCATGAAGTAAATGTGTCCATTGCCAAATTTCATCTGATCAGCTGTACTCTACAGGAAGTTGAGTTTTAGTTGTATAAAGAATAGGCTAATGCATGAAAATCGGTGCTCTTCTGACTTCAGTCTCAGACCCCAATTAATTGTCCATAAGTGACAATGTTAACATTTAGTGCAGTAACTCAGTTCCACACATAGGTTGACCTTCAAAATCTGGACCTTACTGTGCCAGAAACTGGGAGGGGTGCCTGGCAACTCCAAGGTGACTTCACTTGTAGCTTTATCACCACCTGTGTCCTTGTGTCCTCCTACCCAGAATTTCAAACTTTTGTCATTAAAACTCATACCTGTTTGGACAGTTTCCAACATTTTGATACCAAGCATGCACCTGTACACCAAAAATTGCAGGCTAGCAGTGGAAAAAGACTTTACACCCTAAAATACACAAAATTACATTCGTCCCCTCCGAAAGTCAGAATAGGTTGCTGATTCTTTCTATAATTTGTAGTGCATGAAAACACTCACAAAACTGACTGACGTTTGATGGAAAATTTCCTGTGTCGATCATGAAAATGTGTCATAAAAATGAAAGAAATGTTCTGTTTCAAATAAAGCAAGAAAATTGGAATGGAGATTCCTAATGCTGGTCTTTGATAACATTGGTACCAAAAGAAATAATGTTTCACTGTCACACATTAGGCTTTAGAGCAACCGACATTAAGCATTGTCAATTTTGCCATAGGGTGCTGCGATTATACAGAAACACCAATGTTGGCAGCCTAGCTTAGACAATTGTGTGACATTATTTGCCGTTGTTACGTAATTGGTCCTCATAACCTAACACCATCGTTGTTTCTGCATAATTGTAAACACCCATAATCTCTCTTGTTAATTTTTAATGTTTGCATGTAAGGAACATCACAAATGTACAGTGACAAAATGTATTATAACTGACTACACTATCTCACCTGTCCAAATTTGCTACAGTATTTTTAGAATTTGTTTTTCTCATCTGTGCTGTAAAGCTCAATTACGGTACAGTCTTTGGTTGAAGTTTAAATGTAATCTATGGGATCTAATTTTTTAAAGGCTGCATGAAGGAAATGCTGTCAGATTTCATTGTCATGTTTTTGCGCAAAGGGTAGCTAATGTGATAGGCCTTGCATTTTCCCAGAAGCGGTGAACACAGTCTGTCATATTCAATGAGGAGGCAGCATATTTTGTAATCCCACTAGGTGGCGCCAGTGTGATGGAGGATCTTGAATCATTGTTACGTCAAATATGGATTGCAGCATGATGTCTGCAGTATTACAATGTATCAATTTTTATTGTAACGTCATACGTTTAAAATGTGACGTCATCATGATGAGCTGGGATGGAACATGTGACGTTAATAAATTGACGTCAATGCCGTGCTGCCGGACATTTGACAGGTGCCCATTGTGTTGCAAAAGATGATCAGTGAGAGCTGTAAAATGTACTGTATAAATTCTCTGGAATATTCAGGAATTTAATACCTGTTTATGAACAGAATTTGAACAAATCAAATCCAGAAAATGTATTTCGGGTAATCTCATCATAACCTGCCTGATCTGATTTCAAGTTTGAGTGACATTATTCTTAACCAAAATTTGAATATTTTTGGTTTTTATCTAGATGGATGCAATTTATATATGTAAGCGTTCAGATATAAATTCAGTCAAGCATAATGGGACATGATCGGATGACAGAGTAAATCAAGAAATGTGTTCAGCAAATGAGTGTTAGTAAGCTCTGAAACTTGACGTGGGTTTCTTCCAGGAAGTGTACATTTGGTGTGAATTAATGATGTTTTAAATTTTTAGGGAAGTCAGACAACTGTGCATTTGGTCAGGATGCCGGGGGGAGTGTCAACATGCCCACACGTGAGGCTCCTGGGCAACTGGAGCTGGGAGGAAATCAGAAGCAAGCAAGAGGTAAGAAGATTGTCTGCATTTCAGATATAAAATTTGTAACTAATTCATTATATTTGTTTGTATTATTGACACATCTTGGTACCTGAGGGCCAGTTTGGCTATATTTATAAAATGCAATGTTCCCATATGTATAAAATGTAATTTTCCCATATGTATAAAATGTAATTTTCCAATATATATAAAGTGTAATTTTCCTTCATTTATAAAATGCAATATTCCCATGTGTATAAAGTGTAATTTTCCTACATTTATAAAAGGCAATTTTACTGTAAGTATAAAGTGTAATTTTTCTACATTTATAAAATGCAATTTTACCATAAGTATAAAGTGTAATTTTTCTACATTTATAAAATGCAATTTTCCCCATGTGTGTAAAGTGTAATTTTCATACATTTATAAAATGCAACTTTCCCATATGTATGAAGTGTAATTTTCATACATTTATAAAATGCAAGTTTGTATAAAATATAATTTTCCCATATGTAAACAATGTAATTTTCCTGCATTTGTAAAATGCCATTTTCCCACATGCATAAAGTGTAATTTAACTACATTTATAAAATGCCATTTTCCCCACATGCATAAAGTGTAATTTAACTACATTTATGAAATGCAATTTTCCCATATGTATAAAATGTAACTTTCCCATATGTATAAATAGTAATTTTCCCATATGTATAAAATGTAAGTTTCCTACATTTATAAAACACAACTTTAAAATAAGTATAAAGTGTAACTTTCCTACATTTATAAGATGTAATTTTCCCATATGTATAAAGTGTAATTTTCCCATATATATAAAGTGTAATTTTCCTACATGTATGAAATGTAATTTTCACAAAAGATCTTGCATGGTGAATGTATATCATTATATTATGTAATGTTGTTGACTTACACTGTTTAATATATTGCTAATAAATGTCACCATTTAGTTTGATCTAAAAAACACATTGCTTAGTGTTTTGGTTTGTGGTTAATGACGTGCAATGTGTGATGGAATCTGGAGTGCCTGGAGTAACACATGTATATGTACATTTTACATCACTGCCCATTTTCAGGCCCCAGGGTCACAAAACTTTAGACTTAGACTTTGTAAGCTGGACTAAGTCTGGCCTAGTCGCTTGATCTTCCACAAACCGGTGGTGACATTAATCCGGTTGCAAGTACCAAGGCGGCATTTCCCGTCATCTTTCCAAGTCCCAGGGTTTTAGTTGACTGAGTCGGTGGATGTCTACTTGGAGTGTCTGATTGATTCTGTTTGCAGGACCACTGTCATGTGTGCAATACTGGCATGCCCAAGCTCTGGCTGTGTCTTGTCGGACCGTGTCAGTTTGTGGGGTGTGGGGAGGCAGTTTGTGATCACAGCTCTATACATGCTGAGGTGAGAACTGTTCAGTAGTAGTCCTTGCCTTAGAAGTATACATACACACTGGGTTTTGTGAAAACTCAGAATTTCGTAAATTAATACCGTTTGCGTTATTTCCTTCAAAACTCAAGCAAAAACTTGATTTTAAAGGCCATAAAATATGACATTTGGTGATGAAACTTTCATTTTACCCCCATCTCAGGTCTCGATGTTACCGACATAGAGACTGCTGTTCTGTTTCCCTCAGTGTAAAACAGGGCTCAGTCGTTCAAAAGTGTATCAGCAGTTTAGACCAGTATTAACTTTGATCTAGACTAAAATCCCCATTAGTTTTGTATTAGACCAAGACTGGTATTAAGATTTAAGCCTGACTTTTCTTTTAATACACTTATGAACAATTGGCCCCAGAGCACCAGTAATTTTACATGTGCCTTTCTGAGAAAAAATATACTTTTTTCCACAGCTTATATGTAACAGTTTTCTCTCAGTTGAAGTGGATTCTTTCAATGGAAAGCTTGTAAAAATTAGCTTAATTACATGTATACATGTGTTTATTCTGCACAACTATTAATATCACTGTTCATAATAATAGACTTAATTCCCAAGATTTCTTATATGTTTTTTTCATTGCATGGCCCATGTTAGATACCTCTGCTGTACCTGGTGCTGAATTTGAATGAATGGAGTGTTTTGTAGTAATTCTTGTACATGTACTGTACTACACCTTAAGTTTGGTATGCAGAAATGTACTTTCAGAACAACATGAAGGCTTTAAAATGATATTATTGATGCCAACAACAAATTTTCTGAAGAAGAAGAAAAAAAAGAAAACTTTACAAGAAATGTGAAATGATCCTACAAGGCAGATGAACCAGTCAGTATAAAGTAAAATGTTCTCAGCATGGTAACACTGTATCTGTGTGTATTTGTGCTTGACAGGAGAAGAAGCATTGCCTTACCATCAATTTGTCCACGCTAAGGATCTGGTGTTACATCTGTGAGGCTGAGGTCCACCCTGATGGAAACACACCCCCGGTCCTGTAAGTCCTCTCACCGCCCTAGTCTGGACTAGGCTTGTTAGCTTAGGCCTAACCGTGAACTTGTCCACCCTGAGGGAAACACACATACCACCAGTTTTGTAAGCCTTTTTTAGTGCCCTAGGGTGGCAGTATCCATTTGTAGTGTAGTTCACCTTCAGCTGGCTTGAGCAATGTAATTTTATTTACTTGTGATGGGTAACAACAGTATGACATCTGGAAAACCACTATACTACACCATGTCAATGATTGAACTGTGTTAAACAATGAGACAGGGGGAGTATATCTCACCGGAAATGCTCTACTGTCATTGGATCTCAAAGTGTTTAACATGGAAGAACAAAGTACAACAGTTTAAACAGACTAATCAGAAATTTCATCGTGATAAATAATTTACTACACATATGATTGTTGTGTGTGTGTGTTTTTTCTGTATGGAGTCTGTGCCCCTTCAGAAGCAACTCTCAATGCTGTATAGATCTAAAAACCATACGTATTTATTAAAGCTCAATGGTTAGGATCAGGAAGCCTCCTACAACCAGTCCTGTTGTGACTTGTTAGCCTTGTCAGAAAATGTTTTCTTTTTTTACTGCATATCCAAGGAGCCAAATTGGTTTTTAAATAACAAGTAGATAATTGGCCCCAAGTTGAATTCAAACATTTCAAGTCCTGTCTTCCAAGGTACAAACAAGGGGACTATCTTGGAATATCCTTCTCCTCAGAGCTGTGCACTGTCTAGATTAAGTTACTTTGACTTTCATGTCTGTCTGTAGATTTGCTGAGCATCCTGGGAAGAACATGTCTAACTCCCCACTGAGGACTAACAGCTCTGGGGACAGCTCTCCGTGTAAAAGTTTTACGGGCGGGGAAGATTCTGATTCTGATTACGAAGATGGCTCAGTAAAACCCAGAGGTATGGTGAGGTCTGCAAGAAGGTTGACCCGACTACCTTAATATAAGTGTAGAGGCCTCCATGGCAGAGGTGGTCAGCATGCCAGCGCAGTGCACTGACCTATGGCGGAGGTGGTTAGCACACCAGGGCAGTGCACTCACACGTGGCGGAGGTGATAAGCACACCAGCGCAGTACACTGACACATGGCGATGGTGCTTAGCACGCCACTGCAGTGCACTGACACATGGCGGAGGTGGTTAGCACACCAGAGCAGTGTACTGACACATGGCGGAGGTGGTTAGCACGCCACTGCAGTGCACTCACATGGCGGAGGTGGTTAGCACACCAGGGCAGTGCACTGACACATGGCGGAGGTGGTTAGCACGCCACTGCAGTGCACTCACACATGGCGGAGGTGATAAGCACACCAGCGCAGTACACTGACACATGGCGATGGTGCTTAGCACGCCAGCGCAGTGCAATGACACATGGCGGAGGTGGTTAGCACACCAGCGCACTGCACTCACACATGGCGGAGGTGGTTAACACGCCACCGCAGTGCTCTGACACATGGTGGGGGTGGTTAGCACGCCACTGCAGTGCTCTGACACATGGCGGAGGTGGTTAGCACGTCAGCACAGTGCACTGACACATGGCGGAGGTGGTTAGCACGCCAGCCCAGTGCTCTGACACATGGCGGAGGTGGTTAGCACACCAGGCAGTGCACTGACACATGGCGGAGGTGGTTAGCACGCCAGCACAGTGCACTGGACACATGGCGGAGGTGGTTAGCACGGCCAGCGCAGTGCACTGACACATGGTGGGGGTGGTTAGCACACCACTGACACAGGAGCCTTTCACCAATGCGGTCCCTGTCAGTTATATTCCAGCTCATGCTGGCTTCCTCTCTAGCGATACGTGGGAAGGTCTGTCAGCAACCTGTGGATGGTCATGGATTTCCCTGGGTTGGCCAGATTTTCCTCCCACCATAATGCTGGCCGGTGTTGTATAAGTGAGATATTCTTGAGTACAACATAAAACACCAACTAAAATAAATAAATATTTTAGTGTAAAAATTCTTGAGCATGGCAATAAACCACAGTCAGCGAAATAGATAAAAACAAACAGACATACCTTATGAGGTGCACCGCAGTCCACTCTCTATTATCCATAAACCTGGTAATGTTTTATACTTGTGCACACACCTCCACTACTTTGATGTCATCTGTCAATGACAAACCTTTGTCATGCTTGTTAATATCTCTTGTATAATTTGATATTTTGAGCGGTTGTTAAGCTATAAAATTAGCTCCAACATGTCAGTATATCTGTGTGTATACTCAGTGGTATCTTACCAGAATAATGGTATGATCACATCCTTTTGTTCCTGTTTTCCCGTTATCTAGGTCTGACAGGGCTGAGGAATTTGGGGAACACTTGTTATATGAATGCTGCCCTTCAGTCTTTGTCAAACTGGTGAGTTTTATCCTTAGGGAAGTGTGCCGTGGCAAAGTGAGTAAGGTTCTTTCAGTTGCTGGCACATATAAGGTTGCTGGTTCAACCCCAGGGACAGGGAATTTGTAAATTTCCTAGGTCTTACTTTTCATGGGACCTTGGCAACGATAAGCATCCCACCACGCCTGTTGGTTTACATTTAGAAAAGTTTGTCACTAAGTTGCCAGTGGTCAGTGGTTTACCCCGGTTCTCCAGCTTTGCACAAACTGTGCAACTTGCTGCCATTTTATCTTTGAAAAAATTAATGAGTATGACGTTAGTTAATTGATAAAGTTAAGTGGTGAAAGCATATTTACAGTATTACAAGTCTGGAAATAAGTTTAACTAGTTTAAATCTTCCAACTATTCACATTATTAAAAAAGTTATCATGTTATATACATCATACTTTTGTCCTGTACCAAACAGTTGGCCCTTGTCAAAATTAATATTTGGTGCAAGGCATAGTCCTTGTCATCTGTATTTCCCAGGGCCTCTGTGGCACAGGTGGTTAGCGCCATAGCGCAGCATAATGACCCAGGAGCCTCTCACTAATGCTGTAGCTGTGAGTTCAAGTCGAGCTGATGTTGGCTTCCTCTCTAGCCGTACGTGGAAGGTCTATCAGCAACCTCGCGGATGGGTCATGGGTTTCCTTCGGGTTCTGCCCGGTTTCTTCCCACCATAATGCTGGCCGCCTTCGTATAAGTGAAATATTCTTGAGTAAGGCATAAAACACCAATCAAATAAAATAAAGAAATCTCTATTTCCAAAGCATGGTGTAAATGTCAGAATGTTTTTTGTCTGTTTTACAGTCCGGCACTCACCAGATATTTCCTAGACTGTTCAGGGTTTGTGAGGCCAGACAGAAAACCCTATGTTGTCAAAGAGCTACCTGTAGACTCATATCTGAGATATGGCACAAAAAAAGGTATGTGTATGTATATAAATGTTATTCATAAGGCGTCTGTTCTTTTTTTATTAACCAATTCTGAAAATATACATGAAACACTAGGTTTATATTTCCTAATATGGAGTATATTATGTGACCTAACCTATAAAAGTACTAAAAGCTTGGCAGCTTTCTTCTTTTGGCATAAGAATGCTTTAATCTACAGTATTTCTAAGATAAAAGTCATCAGTGTTAATGCTTTTCCAAACAGTTTTGTTGCGGGCAGAGCCCGAATTGGGGGCGCCAAGCAGGTCCGGCTTTCCCAGTATGATTATTGCTGGATAATGTGCCTAAAACTCAGAGGTCATTAAGAAATATAAAACTTCTCAGAAATCCAGTTGTTTTTTCTCCTTCCTTTAATTTAATCCTTTCTTCATTTTTCTTAAAACCATACTCTTCATATCGCATCTGACTTACACTTCATGTGGGAAATAAGAATATAGAATTACACTGTGTAGGAGTTAATGATTGGTCGCGCTTTTATTACTGGGTATAGTCTATATCGAAGGTGTTTTAAAATGCACTTTCAGAAGAACATAAAATGATATTTTAGTGCCAACACGTTTTTTCTGATAAGAAATTTAATTATATGTCCCAAAGAGGTATTAATTAGCCCTATAAGGTTGATGAATCAGTCAGAATCCAAGCAAACTGCGTGAATTGGAATGTGCTAAAATTTAGGTGAAATAAAATAAGTATCTGTGTAAATAAAGATCCCTGACATTTGGTTTGGCTGACATCAAACATTCCTAAATGTGGGAAGGTCTTTCAGCAACCTGCAGATGGTCATGGGTTTCCATGGGCTCTCCCCCCCCCCCATAATGCTGCCCGTCGTCGTATAAGTGAAATATTCTTGAGTACGGTGTAAAACACCAATCAAATAAATAAATAAATACATCAAACATTCCTTATTGTGAAGGAATGTATGAAGCAGTTTTGGAGGCAATCAAAAATTCATGCAGAAAAGCACTAATAAACTAGATATTGATTCTATTGTATCAGGTGTATGTTGCTCATACTGGTGTTGCCAGTTGGACCCCAATGCTTCAGGGGAATTCTTTTTTTCTTTGCCATCAGGCCCAGTTGCTTGCTGAAGTGATAGGAATTGAATACGTATACAACTCCTGACAGTTGTGTATGAAATGAAAAATGACTTAATGCATGTATGTGGTAAATGCCCTAAAATTTCAGCAAAAAAGTCAATTTATATTTGCAAATAAATACAATAAAATACTATTTTTAGTGCGGTACTGAAATTTACATTTTATCAATAGGCCATCATCTACCGCCAAAATAAACCTAGCTCAAAACACTGACCTAAGCTCAATAATACTCTTAGAATTAGACTTAGGTTTGACTTAGTCATCCCCGAAATTTGAGGCCATTTACCGTAGTTATGGTAATTGTGGTGATGTTGTTGTTGAATTGTGACAGGCCGAGTTATGTGGTGCCCAGTGGGGTGTCCAGTGGCATCAAGGTGGTCCATCCAATGTTCAGAGGTTACTCTCAGCAGGTGAGTCCAGTTGCCATCTAAATCATTGTTTTCATCACATGGCCGTCAGTAATAAATAGTTGTATTACGGTATGAGGTGGTCTGTTCATCTGTCTGTACGTTTAGCGTGTACGTTGAAAGATCTGCGGATGATTGTGGGTTTCTCCGAGCTGTGCCTGGTTTCCGCCCACCAAAATGCTGGCTACCATCATGTGAGTGAAATATTGTTTTACGGTGGAAAACACCAATGAAATAAATAAATAAATTATTGATTTGGCATTGTCACTATATGCACATGCGCTTGCAGAACATCTTCTTCACACCTGGAGATAAGCAGCAAGGGAGGGACAATGTCTTGCACCAAAATAATGTTTTGGTAGGGCCCAGCTGTTTGGTACAGGAAAAAAACAGCCATGTACATAAATTGTCATTTTTTTAACGTTAAGTCATTAACTGGAAGATTTGCCAGTTATGTCCTGTACCAACCTAATAATTAAACTTTGCTGACTTTTGTCTGTACTGCCATTGCAGAAACCATTTGAAATGTAACAGCATTGTAATATTTGGGCCATCACTGGCACTGTCAGGGGAATGACTTTCTTACTGCAGTTGATCAGAGCTTGACAAATGAGGTCAAAGCTTGAATCCTGCTTCCTCTGGTCAGGTAATTGGCACAAGGTGGTCATTCACTCCTGGCACACAGGTGTCCTCCAACACAAGCACCTCAAGCTGACCGCTGTCATATCAGTAAAAACATTCTTGAGTGTGGCGTTCATGTTTACTCTGTAGAGAAAAACTGAAGGAAATCCTCTTATACATGTATGTGAAAAATCACTGAGTACAATGTTAAAGTGAAGTATTATGAATGATGAATAAACTCATTCAATCTGTTCATATCAGGATGCTCATGAATTCCTCCACTATTTTATGCATCAACTACACAGAGAGTTAAAACACTAATCAAATAAATAAAATATAATATTATAAAGAGTGAATAAATGCATCAAATCTGTTCATATCAGGACACTCAGGAATTCCTCCGCTGTTTTATGGATCAACTACATGAAGAGTTAAAATACCCCGTCCCTGACGAGGATTCTGATGCGGAATCGGAAGTTCCAGAGAGCATGGACACAACCGTGACGAATGATCGACACGAGCCCCCTCCCTCAACAGACTCAGGCAGCCAATCAGAGGTAGAGTACGAGACTTGTGACTCAGGGCTGAGCAGTGAAAGGAGCTCTGTGGACCCAGAGGTGTCAAGTGACGAAGGTGAGCAGAGTAACAGGCACCAGGCTGGGGATGGCCCCGACCAGGATTCAAGGGAGACAACCTGTGATACCAGCAACAACTCTGAGCAGGTCATGATGTTACCTACTCAGAAAGAAGTGAAGGACTCGAGAAACCTGCTGTTCAAACAACACACAGACGGACCTTGCCAGACCATTTTACCAGGTGAAGAGATCAACCAATCAGAGGCCTCGCAGACCAATGAGAGCATGTCGGATCAGGAGTCCAATTCTCGGACCAGGACACGAAAACCGCGCTCCAAGAGGTTGTCAGAAACGGTCTCTTCTCCGGAACTTCTCAGTCCGCCACGCTCACCACAGAAGGTTAACATTGGGCCTGCTTCAGCAAAGGCCCAAGTGCAGCACAAGCCTAGTAAAGGTATGATAGAGGAAAGCCATGATGGTCGATAATTGTAGATAATAATATGTCTGCTTGAAAAAAAAAATTTTTTTGTTTGGGAGCAAATTAAATTTTGTTGCTGAAACCCACATTTTGCAAGGAGAAAGTTCTGGTTGGTCTGGTGTCAGCTTTCTTTAATGGAGAGGAAGGTGATGTTGGGTATCTTGTGCATGGCTTTTCAGTGAACCAGCACTAAATAATGAAGTCAACATTGAAACTGCTCTTATGGCCCAGTCTTGTCTTCTCCATGGCTTTTCATTGGTTGAATACTTTGATCAGCCTACATGCACTTAAAGGAGATTGAGGAAGTCAAAAATCTCTGTGCTTTAATTTTAAGATGTGTGCTTAATTTTTTTTAATATAGTGTTTTTTCTGCTTTACAGACAAAAAATCGGTGCAGTACAGAAGTGTGATATCTGATATATTTGACGGGAAAATCCTGAGCTCTGTACAGTGCTTAACATGTGAGAGGGTGAGTCCTGCCTGGCATTCATCCGTGTCAGAGTCCAACACAAACACTGAGATGTTCTGGTGAAAGTATTGTTATCAATGTGGTTATCTTGCTTTCGCCTATACTGTTCCTGACACTCAACACTCTGACATGCAGTATGATTAGGTCAACAGTAAAGTTGATAGTAAAGATTTAGAAGGCAGTTATAGAAGAAGAGTTTAGGGCTGAAGCTAAAGCTCCCTTCAAACGCTAAGAGAGCATCATCGTTGTCAGAAATGCACATGTAAAAGTTTCAAATTCAGTTTTGTCATGTGTGGTCATGAATGATTGATAGGAAATTTACTGTATTGAATCCACAGAGCAGATTGATAGGGAATCTACTGTAGTGAATCCACACATACACGCGGCGTAACATTGTTCTGTACAAGGTGGGCCCTTCGTGGCTAAGTTGGTTAGCGTGTTAGCGCAGCGTGATAACCTAGCAGTCTAACCTAACCAATTCGGTTGCTGTGAGTTCAAGTCCAGCTCATGCTGGCTTCCTCTCCGGCCCTACGTGGGAAGGTCTACCAGCAATCTGCAGATGGTCGTGAGTCCCCCCGGGCTCTGCCCGGCTTCCACCCACCATAATGCTGGCCGCTGTCGTATAAGTGAAATGTTCTTGAGTAGGGTGTAAAACACCAATCAAATAAATAAATAAACCTATACAACGCCCTGTTGTATCCAGAAGAAGAAGTTTTCCCATGTTTTACAAAGCTACGGTTTAGCCCGGGTACTCTGAGCTGTTGTCATATAAGTTAACCAATGAAATCAGTGAAGAGCTACAAACACTGTAATTCTTCAACCCTTTCACATGTTTGCTCAGGCATATTGGGAAGGCATTAGTTTGTGTACACTGATAAAAAATACACTTTTTGTGAAGCCATGAAATTGGCCAATCCAACTGGTGTAGTTGCCAGAATCAACATATAAATGTGCATAAATTTGCACTGAAATGCCATACTGAAGCATGTCAGGTTTGATATACTTTAGCAACCAATACTGGCTCAATCAACTTTCCACATCAGCAGTTTAAAGATCACTTCTCAAAACAATATTGAGAGCATTTTGTGAGTAACTGATCAAATGTAAATGTAAGTGATAAAACCTGGAAGGGCCAAGGACTCGAAAATGTTCCAATTATATGACAACAGCTGGCATTATGGTTGGAGAAAACTGGACAGAGCGTGTTGGCCGTAATTTTGCACTGCAGTTTTGCTGTGGTAATTATGGTTGATCCCTCTGTGGGACTGGGACCTGGAGTCTTTCAACTGATTGGAATTGGAGTTAATGACTTCTTCTTTTTTTATTATTGTGTAGGTTTCAACGACAAAGGAAACATTCCAAGATTTGTCACTGCCAATACCAAACAAGGACCACTTAACCATGATTCATGCTAGTCAAGCGGGCTTTCCTAAGGGAGGCACCTGTGGGGAGGTGAATCAGAGCTGGATCTCATGGATTATGTCCTGGATGAGAAGGTAACTTCACAGTTGAACTGGCCAGACAGATGTCACTAAAATCCATATTGTAAACTTTCACATTCCTACGCAACAAACATGATGTACGACATCATGCAATATATAGCTCAGTTGGTAGAGTGCCCGCTGCAGGGGCAGTAGATACAGTGCAACGACTGCTTGACCCATATCAGTATAATGTCTTGGTCGGGGCAGCTTCGATAAGTTGTCTCGGTGAAGCGGCTTTAGATAAAAAAGAGGTGGAAATCCGTTATGCAACAAGGAGGCACATTGGGTGAACTCAGAGGACTCCTTCGTTGTCATATGACTGAAATATTGTTAAGTACGACATTAAACCCCAAGCACTTGCTCAATATAAGTGTGTAGGACTATGGCTAAAATTGTTAACACAAAATCATATTGTCAAAATATAGGTAATAAACACATGTAGATATGGCACAACAAAGATTGAAAACCATAAATATTGTTCTAATGAGAAGTGAAAGTTATGTCAATAGTTATGTCCCTTGTTTGACGCGATGTCGTCTATGGCATATGAAAGTCAATCTGCTATTTTTTACACAGTTGGTATACATGTATGTGTTAAGTACTTTAAAAACAATGATATTCTCTCTGTAGTTTTATCTAAGTGTGTGCTGCCATGGTAAAAGAAAAACGCCTTTTTTCACTGGGATATCACACTGTTGTCGTTGCAGTGTAACTTGAAAAATGCGAATTTGAATGCACACATTTCTGAGTATACATACATGGACTAAGTTGTGACAGGAGGAGTATATGTCATCAAAGTATTGCCACCACAGAATATCAAGCCAAAAACATCAGACGTGACACCCAACCCTGTCACATTATAATTACACTATACCAACCAATCATGTTTCCTTGCTCTAACCTGGGAGTGTTGAGAGCCAAGTGAGGCAGCAACAAGTACCATTTTTAAAATCTTTGAGGTGCCTCGCCACATTTTTGATCCCAAGTCTTCCAACTTCAATGCAGATGTTTTAACCATTAGGCCACCAAAGCAGTCGAGGCAATCTGTGTGTCAGGATATTTAAATCCATCAAACTTGATCATTTTTTTCTTGTTTTTCCAGCTGGTTTATAGGGCCCACGATCACTCTACAGGATTGTCTAGCGGCCTTTTTCTCCGCTGATGAGCTCAAAGGAGATAACATGTACAGCTGTGAAAAGTGTAAAAAGTAAGGAAGCACGTTTGAGCTATACACATATTCAAGGAAAAGACATATAGATTTGTTGGGATTTGAATTAGGCTTAAGGCCTCCTCAGCAATATATCAACCATATTGTGGAAATGTTGGGCAAAGAACTTCTAGCTGTGTACAGTGTACGTGCTTATGAGCAGAGATTTGCTAAAATATGGATTTTCTAGGTTTTGTAGAAGTGTAGAATATAAAAATACTTTATATATCTTACCTGTACATTGATTGTTCAAATAAATAAATAAATTTGTGTCAAGGCTTTGTTTTATGACTTGAGCAATGCCAAAATGCCTGTGCTGTTCCTCACTGGGTTGTGGTTTTAGGCCTGGAGACTTGGCGTAAATAACGCCAATGGACTACTTAGTAACTGAAATCCTCTGCTACCAGTCAAAGATCCTGAATGGAAATACTGCATGCGTGTTTGTAGCAATGAATATGGTCATAACATTCTACTGATTTATAAAGGAAAGGAAATAAATAGCCAGAAGTTAGAAATGTGTGATCTTGTATATTTGTTAATCACAGGGTATTTCTTCCCATTGCAGACTCCGCAACGGAATCAAGTATTCCAAGGTTTTGGAATTGCCAGAGGTATGTGGGTAGTTTATTTATTATATTTAGTCAACCTAACGTTCTATAGCCAGCCTGACATTCATCACTGATTATGTTAAGGTGTTATTTGTTCTTTGTTTGCCATGAAGTGTTGAATATTCATTGCTTACATCAGGTGGCTAGTGTTCGCTGCTTACATTTATGTCATGAGTGTTCACTGCTTATATTCATGTCATGAGTGTTCACTGCTTATGTTCATGTCATGAGTGTACACTGTATATATTCATGTCATGAGTGTTCACTGCTTATATTCATGTCATGAGTGTTCACTGCTTATATTCATGTCATGAGTGTTCACTGCTTATATTCATGTCATGAGTGTTCACTGCTTATATTCATGTCATGAGTGTTCACTGCTTATATTCATGTGATGAGTGTTCACTGTATATGTTCATGTCATGCGTGTACACTGTTTATATTCATGTCATGAGTGTTCACTGTATATATTCATGTCCTGAGTGTTCACTGTATATATTCATGTCATGAGTGTTCACTGTTTATATTCATGTGATGAGTGTTCACTGTATATGTTTGTCATGAGTGTACACTGTTTATATTCATGTCATGAGTGTCACTATATGTTCATGTCATGAGTGTACACTGTATATATTCATGTCATGAGTGTTCACTGCTTATATTCATGTGATGAGTGTTCACTGTTTATGTTCATGTCATGAGTGTACACTGTTTATATTCATGTCATGAGTGTACACTGCTTATATTCATGTGATGAGTGTTCACTGCTTATATTCATGTGATGAGTGTTCGCTGTATATGTTCATGTCATGAGTGTTCACTGCTTATATTCATGTCATGAGTGTTCACTGCTTATGTTCAAGCACTGACAGGGGTAGAAATGTTTTTTGAAAACTACCTGTACACGAGACTATAAGTTTCTTCCTGCCTGTCACCTCCAGCAATCTACTTGTCTTCTTGTAGTATTCAGAATGTGACTCAAAATCATGTTTAAACCATTTATTTCATGACTAACATATTTGTTTGTCTTCACAACATTCTGAAATGAGAACAATCTAACCATTAAAATGAGGAAATGTTTCTTAGGCCTCTGAATTGTGCGAAGCGGAATTGGACTCTTTTCATTTCAAATAGACAAATGGGGTCGTACTTTAGAATTCGAGTTGCTAGGATACAAAGTCAGAGATATTCCTCTTAGACATACAAACAAAATGGAGTAAAGAGTAACTCTTGGCATGATTGGTTTAAATGTGAGCATAAATATGACTGGCTGTTAATGGTAGATTTTTGGGTAGAACCCTTTACAGACTTGCATGAAGCTGTGGTCCTAAATGGTTATAGGCTTCTAAAATCTACTTGTCACAACAACAGGTAATATTTTTCATTGGTTGCTGTGAAATTGCCTTTCATTGACAGGCAGATAGGTGTTATTTCTACACATGCATTGAATATTCACTGTTCACTTTTAAGTGTGAGGTGTTTACTGTTTTACTTCCAGATGTAAAGTTTTCACTGTTTCGTTTTCAGGTGTTGAGTATCCATCTGAAGCGGTTTCGTCATGAATTTATGTTCTCAACAAAAATTGCCAGCACAGTGTCCTTCCCTCTGGAAGACTTGGAAATGAAACAGTACTTACACAAAGGTGAGAGAAATGAAACAGTACTTTCACAATGTTGAGAGAAATGAAACAGTACTTACACAAAGGTGAGAGAAATGAAACAGTACTTACACAAAGGTGAGAGAAATGAAACAGTACTTACACATAGGTGAGAGAAATGAAACATTACTTACACAAAGGTGAGAGAAATGAAATGGTACTTTCATAAATATGAGAGAGGTGAAACAGTACTTACACAAAGGTGAAAGAACAATAAAACTGTGCAAGGGATAATAACCACAATCAGCAAAAAGCACAGACAAATTGTGAAAACTTGGATTCTTCTTCTGTTAATGTTTGTTTCTTTGCTGAATTTTAGCTTGAAATTAATCATACTCGTTAAATATTTCAGTTTTGTTTTTGTTTCAGACTGTAAATCTGAAATAACGACGTATGATCTGTTCGCTGTGATTTGTCACCATGGGACAGCTGGAGGTTAGTGTCTCACCATTTAGCCTCTCTTCCCTTCTCTGTTAGCTAAATAGAGTGATATGCAGCGTCTTGATGAGAATTGTACGTATCAAAATTTAAAATGTTATGAGAATACCATATGATTAGCAGTACATAGTGGGACTGCTACTTCACTTGTGTCTTTGTCAGTGGTGATTTACAAATATCAAGAGGCATAAAACACGAGTCAAATAAATGAATAAATCAGATATCAGAATACATCCAGGATCTGCCTATGGTTATCATACCCTCTCTGGCTCATTGTACCTACGCCAGGCCCTGTGTTCGTGAAGATGTTCTATACAATAACTTCAAAATTTTTGAGTGTGATAAAACTGTGAAGTTCCTTAGAAATTTTCATTTTAACATTTAGAGATATCATACATTTTCATGACAAAATTGAAAATTAGCACTGAAATTCAAATACAGATTTAGAAATTATGCCACAAGTTAAGACTAAGAATGACTGAAGTCCAAGCTTCGTGATGCTGAGGCCAGGCCTCACCACAGCGGGATGGCCAATGAGGTGATAGACTTGAAAGCATATTGAGGTGCTGCTTATATAAAATCAGAAGGTTGTCAGGTTCTTATAAGTTATTGGATTAATACAGGCTGATGTGGACAGGTTGTATTTCTGTGGAAGCTTGAACGAGTTTGCTAGTTCACCTGTCCAGCATGCAACAATAGGACGAGTTGGCTAGTTCAAGTGTCCAGCATGCAACAATAGAACGAGTTGGCTAGTTCACGTGTCCAGCATGCAACAATAGGACGAGTTGGCTAGTTCACGCGTCCAGCATGCAACAATAGAACGAGTTGGCCAGTTCACGCGTCCAGCATGCAACAATAGAACGAGTTGGCTAGTTCACGCGTCCAGCATGCAACAATAGGACGAGTTGGCTAGTTCAAGTGTCCAGCATGCAACAATAGAACGAGTTGGCTAGTTCACGTGTCCAGCATGCAACAATAGGACGAGTTGGCTAGTTCACGCGTCCAGCATGCAACAATAGAACGAGTTGGCCAGTTCACGCGTCCAGCATGCAACAATAGAACGAGTTGGCTAGTTCACGCGTCCAGCATGCAACAATAGGACAAGTTGGCTAGTTCAGTGTCCAGCATGCAGCAATAGAACGAGTTGGCTAGTTCACGCGTCCAGCATGCAACAATAGGACGAGTCGGCCAGTTCACGCGTCCAGCATGCAACAATAGGATGAGTTTGCTAGTTCACGCGTCCAGCATGCAACAATAGGATGAGTTTGCTAGTTCACGTGTCCAGCATGCAACAATAGAAAGGGTTGGCTAGTTCACGTGTCCAGCATGCAACAATAGGACGAGTTGGCTAGTTCACGCGTCCAGCATGCAACAATAGGATGAGTGGTCAGTTCACGCGTCCAGCATGCAACACTAGGACAAGTTGGCCAGTTCACGCGTCCAGCATGCAACAGTAGGACAAGTTGGCTAGATCACGCATCCAGCATGCAACAATAGGATGAGTTTGCTAGTTCACGTGTCCAGCATGCAACAATAGAACAAGTTGGCTAGTTCACGTGTCCAGCATGCAACAATAGGACGAGTTTGCTAGTTCACGCGTCCAGCATGCAACAATAGAACGAGTTGGCTAGTTCACGCGTCCAGCATGCAACAATAGGACGAGTCGGCTAGTTCACGTGTCCAGCATGCAACTATAGGACGAGTTGGCTAGTTCACGCGTCCAGCATGCAACAATAGGATGAGTGGTCAGTTCACGCGTCCAGCATGCAACAATAGGATGAGTGGTCAGTTCACGCGTCCAGCATGCAACACTAGGACAAGTTGGCCAGTTCACGCGTCCAGCATGCAACAATAGGACAAGTTGGCTAGATCACGTGTCCAGCATGCAACAATAGGACGAGTTGGGTAGTTCACGCGTCCAGCATGCAACAATAGAACGAGTTGGCTAGTTCACGCGTCCAGCATGCAACAATAGGACGAGTTGGCTAGTTCACGTGTCCAGCATGCAACAATAGGACGAGTTGGCCAGTTCATGCGTCCAGCATGCAACAATAGAACGAGTTGGCCAGTTAACGCGTCCAGCATGCAACAATAGGACGAGTTGGCCAGTTAACGCGTCCAGCATGCAACAATAGGATGAGTGGTCAGTTCACGCGTCCAGCATGCAACAATAGAACGAGTTGGGTAGTTCACGCGTCCAGCATGCAACAATAGAACAAGTTGGGTAGTTCACGCGTCCAGCATGCAACAATAGGATGAGAGGTCAGTTCACGCGTCCAGCATGCAACAATAGAACGAGTTGGGTAGTTCACGCGTCCAGCATGCAACAATAGAACGAGTTGGCTAGTTCACGCGTCCAGCATGCAACAATAGGACGAGTTGGCTAGTTCACGTGTCCAGCATGCAACAATAGGACGAGTTGGCCAGTTCATGCGTCCAGCATGCAACAATAGAACGAGTTGGCCAGTTAACGCGTCCAGCATGCAACAATAGGACGAGTTGGCCAGTTAACGCGTCCAGCATGCAACAATAGGATGAGTGGTCAGTTCACGCGTCCAGCATGCAACAATAGAACGAGTTGGCCAGTTCACGCGTCCAGCATGCAACAGTAGAACGAGTTGGGTAGTTCACGCGTCCAGCATGCAGCAATAGAACGAGTTGGCCAGTTCACGCGTCCAGCATGCAACAGTAGAACGAGTTGGGTAGTTCACGCGTCCAGCATGCAGCAATAGAACAAGATTACATCAGCCTGTAGTTATTCAGTAACCTATTTAATATACATGTACACCAAACATCAGTCACTTCAAGTGGGGAATGAAAGGTAAGTCAGCAAGTACATGTAGAATGGACGCTGTGTCATTGAATGGCATAGTGATAACATCGTCTTGCTAATGACATGCTTTATGAGCATAGCTAATAGCAACATGCAATATTAAATACATACGTACCTTGTTGTTCTGTTCAAATCATGGTTTGGCATAACTCTTTTGCACTAAGGTTCATCGTAACTATCATGGCAATGCATGACTGAAGAGACATGTTGCCTTTGAAGTTATGAACACCTTGGTCCACAAAGCCTGACTGTATGAAAAATGGCTCTGATGTAGTTTAATGTAAATCTTCATTGTTGTTGTTTTCTCTTTTAGGTGGTCACTACACAGCGTATTGCCTCAACTACCTGAATGACCAGTGGTACGAGTTTGATGACCAATACGTGACAGAAGTGGATGTCCAGCAGGTCATGACCTGTGAGGCTTACGTCCTGTTCTACAAGTGAGTGTCAGAAAACAAGAGTTTTCATCAATTGTTGATAGGTGAAACTAATTTTTAAAGGGAAACTAAAGAGAACTTAGAGAATACATGTATAGCACTCTTTACAAACTTAGAAATCTTATTTCGTGTAGCTTTTTTTGTAAATAAGCTCTAGGTAATAATATGGCACCTTAAAGTGACATGTCACCTTTGCACAGCCTAAAAGATAATGTGTTAATTCTGTAACACGTGGCCCAAGATCACAAAGGGACCTTAGACTTAATTCAAAATTTTGTATTACTTTAAAATGTTTGTTTTTTTTATATAACAAGGTGAAAATTTTGCTTAACAATGTGAATTCTGGGTAAGTTATTGCACAACAAATTTCAACTGAAAAAAAACGGAACGGAACATACTAAATTTAATGATTAAAGTTTTGACTTATTAAAGTCTAAGATCGCGTGATGATCCCAGAGCGTGATAGCTTAATGATCAGCTTGGAACCATGTTAGATATCATTTCACCGGTTACAGGAAGCGCAATGATGCTATGCTGAGTCAGAGGCAGAAGGCCATGGAGCTGATGGAACTCCGTGAGGTGAGGCTGTTATTTTGGTGTTGTTTGCACTGAACTCCAAAATTACCTCTGCGATGGAGAGTATATATTTGGTGTCATTTATTTATCTGTCTAGCTTTTTTTTTTTTTATAGAAAAGTAGATATGGATGAAATTTTGTGCACAGCTTTGGACCATGAGCCAAGCACCAATCTGCATGTATTATTACACTTTGATAACGATCAGTATTTGTTTCCAGGGAATTTTTCTACGATTTTTTCAACAAATGTGTTTTACCTTGAAATAGTGCTTAGCAGAGTATTTCCCCTTTCTTGAAACTCATTTTATAGCTGTGGCAGATTGTGTTGTAGTTGTTCAGCATATTTGCTAATAAAGGATGCATAAAAAGGTATTCTTGAACGAAGAGTATTTTTTTAAGAAACATGGAGAAAAAAATTAATTTTTAAGATGTATTGTATATTTTTTAATAAACCCTGTATTTTATGCATATCGCCTGTCACTGCTGGGAGAAATTTGGAAATGACATCATAGATGAACATACTGTGAAAGCGGGACTAACTTAGCGTCCTCAATTCAGACTCTCCCCACGATAAAGTTGTTTTGACAGTCATCACCGTTGACTTCGCCACAGCACTCTACTTAATTTCCAGACTAACCGCTAGAACCTTCAAAGGAAACTGTGGTGTAAAGCTATTTTTATGCCCCAGGAAGAAAACTACAGCGTAGGTTTATGTGTTAGGTCACATTATATACTACGTATTAAAGGATTAGTGTCCAGATTAGTTATTTATTCATAATTAGCTGCACCTGTATGTACTGATAAATTGAGTGTCAAAAAATATTGGACAGAAATACAGCAATCTGAGTAATATAGCATTAAAATCACTGGATAATGATGCTGGGTTTATGCATTTTTTCCACCAACCCTCAGTAGTCACAGCTGAATGACGCCATACAAGCCGTCACACCTTTGCCATATAGTTCAGTGTTATAAGGCCACACAAATGACAAGAAGCATATAGCATTTCTCCATGAAATTGTTTGCTGTTCTGCATACTGATGTAAAAACAGGTCGCCAAAGGAGCGTGGAGTTAGTTTTTGTCAAGTTTCCAGATGATTTGGCCCTCAGGAAAGCGTAGATTCACGGCACAAGACAGAAGAGTTTTATACCCACCAAACACAGCTAAATCTCTGCTGGGCTGACAGGAGTTAGTATAAGTAATCCTGGCAGGCAGCTAAATTTTAACAGAAGAGAGGTATTTTAAGCTTTAAATATATGTATATAAACTCTGGTGATACGGCTTGTTGGGTGTGAAACAAAGCGAGAGTTCATTCAACATTAGTTAGATCAGTCTTCGGTATACCAGTAAAGTGAAAGAAAACTAGAAAAACTTAGTGATGGTTTCCAATGAATGTCACGTTGATACACACTATCCCATTGGCTGTATCTCTCCTGTGGACCAATGAGTGAGCTTCTGACAAATTGTGAACTGTGTACAACAAACCGATGGCCGTTTGACACCTGCGGCAATGCTAGCGGTTTCTGACCAGCTGCAGTCAGAATAATTGAAATTATTTAAATTTAAAACCGAAAACAGTCCAAATCTAATCGTATTGCTTGACTGCGTTGATCAAGAAATGTTTTGATCTCTGATCGAGATTACAAGGATTAGTGACACCACGGGAAACAAAAGAGGATTAAAGCCACCTTTGGTATTACCTGTTTGACGTGCTTGAGTAGTTCTGGTCAAAATATAACATGGAAAATTAAAGAGTTGGTAACTTACTGGTAACATACTGTTTAACAGGTTATAATCTTTATACTCAAGACAAGTAGCTAAACCTGGACACTTAATTCCTTTAAGAATTAAAAACCAAGCACTTCAGATATCCTTTAGGCTGGAGTTGATTACTCACCAAGATGGCATACAGGTCTTATTTTAGGAATTTTTGAGATTCTCCTGCCTTGGAGAAAAATTATTTATCACCTTCCTTTTATATTTTATATTTGTACCATTTTTCCTGTGTAAAGATTCCGATGACAAAAATCTCTTTCTTTACATTACATCTGTTTCTTACAGCCCAGTCTACTGCAGTTCTATGTGTCCAAACAATGGATTAACAAGTTCAACACCTTTGCTGAACCTGGTCCTATCTGCAATATGGACTTTCTCTGTTCACACGGAGGTTTGTGATAGTTTAGTTTATTATTTATATAAAGGTTCAATGTCAGGATTTCTTTCAGGATAAAAGTCATATTTCACTCAGTTAGTTACCACTTGTGATATCACTTTTTTCATATTTTACACCTAGCCACACATTTGTCGTGATGTTGAACTTTTTGGATCAAAATTAGAAATTTAATCTAAAAGCATATTGTTTTTTCCTAACTGCTTTAATTAAAGCCATGTGACTAGTGCTGAGCACTAATCTATCCAATGATGAACTTTTGGGTCATCAGTAAAATGTCATATTGAAGGGTTGAAACCTGGAAAATATAAAAAGGCCTCTAGTGGAGTGAACATTTTCCGTGTCAACAACTGTTTACTAACTTTTGAGGTCACTAAATGTACCATTATTTTATTCTGCTGATGTTGCAAGTAAAACAGGAAAATTTAATGTGAGAATAAATTCGTTGGGGAAATCCCTTTAAGCAATGTCAGAAGTCTTGGTGCACTAAATCCATCTTTGGGTTATTTCTTACAGGTGTCCATCCTAATCGTGTGAGTTATGTCGATGAGTTAGTGGTGCCTCTGCCCCAGTCTGTGTGGGAATATCTGCATGATAGGTGGGTACATTTAAACATTGAGGTTTCTTTTGTACCTATCACTGGCGCAGTGTTCTAATTAAAAATGGAACCCTTTGGGCGTATATGGAGCTTTTGAAATCTTGTAATTTCACACCATACTCCTGAATGGCAATTATGTTGAAATCAAACCAGACTGCCACAACCAGACACCGTTGTGATATTATCAGTTTTACCCTAAATGACCTATTAATTCGACAACAAAAGAACATTTTTGGAGGCAAAGATATCTGATCAGATATTACCTCAGGGTGCTAAAATTTACATTTTCCCAGAAGGAAATCACCCTGCCTTCCAAACACCTCTCAAAGCACCTTTGTAAAATCAATAGAATTCCCAGAATCAGGACAAAGTTTAGGTCATTCAGGGTATATTTAAAGTGAGGCCAGTCCTTAATTGGAACCAGGTTCAATCCAGGACAATTCCCCGCCTTTTGCTGTCCATGTGACCTTGGGAGACAATATTAAATCTACTGTTTACATGGGCTATCTAAAGCTTGTGAAAAACCACTTGTCTTCCACTAAATGCTGTGCAAGTCTGACGTGGGAACTTGCTAAATGTCTGTGTTTACCAAGACAGCCCTGGGGCCTCTTACACGAAACCCTCTTAACGTTAAGAACACACAAGTACCATGGCAACCAGCACTGTAGGCATTATGTGGCTCTTGTGGGCCCAGTTTAATCCACAAATAGACTGACCATCATCATAAAGAGAAAAAATCTTGAGAGTAATCAAGACACATATAGACAACAATCGGGTAATTGAATTCACCTTGTTCATGCATATCTTTTTACATACTTATCTCTTGCGGCTATCACCCATGAGCCTGACTGTCAGGGTTCATACAGATCAGGGGAACTCTGGAATACCAGAGAAAACAGAGCAGCGTGTTTCCAGATCAGTCAGTGATCAAATCAATGCATGAAATCATGTGGCTATGTGCCGTGTTTCAGGTACGGTGGAGGGCCAGTGTGTAACCATCTCTACCCTTGTTCTCAATGTCAGAAGGAGCTGGATGCCCTCAGACTGAGACAAACCACAGAGATGGACACCTTTATACAGGTAACGTTTAAAGTTGAACAACTGAGAACTGGGAAGACCCCTCATAAAAGAGAACTTGGGCCAGATTTATGAAGCCCTATTAGCGTTACATATGTATAATTTCCATGGTAACCAGCTATATAGATATTACATCATCATGATAGTTATACGCTCGTAACGATCACAGGACTTTGAGGTCTGGGTAATCTCGTGCAGTTGTTTTTTCAACTCATGGATTTTCCTCAGGTATGTTATATACTCATGGATTTTGATTAAAATAATTCAAGCGAACAGTAATGTTGATAGCTTGTCTTTGTCTCTAACGAAAGAAAAAATCTGAGCAGACGCAGTAAATTTACTATGACTTGAACTCCTGAATCTTCCCCTGGTAAGGCTACATTGTGAACAGCAAATCTTCATTGAAATCATAGAAATAGACAAAGTGAAACCTAAATCCACAGATCGACTGGGTGATGTCTAGATACGTTTTATTATGTGTCGCTATTATTTAATGTTGTTGACGTACAAAACTTGCATGATTTTCTCCATCAACAACGATACTGCCCATTTGACTCGTACATTGTCTGTAAATGTAATTGGCAAGGTTCGAGTCATGCTAGGTGGAAATTTATGAAGTAGTTTTAGAGTTCAAAAGCACACAGCAAACGACCAGAGACAAACTAGAGTGCGGTCGAAAATATTAACACAAGACCTGTGTGGGAGTTCCTTGTAAACCTTCACAAATCTATACACATAACATGTTGTTGTTGGACGCTTTAGAATTTGACAACTCACCTATGAACTATAGCCCTAAACGATTTACGTGCAACTATTTATAAACTTTTGTCTAATTAGTATGATATGACTTTCTAGAAATTTTTCGAACTGCAAAAATTGTATGATGGTTTTTCTCTAATTGTCATCCAGTGATAAATCCTCATATTATTTAAAATTTGAAGAAAAAAAAATTGAGTAGGGCCTGCCAGTATGAAGAGTGCATAGAGCAAGTTTTTTGGAAGAGGTAGTAATCAAAACACATGTGTATATGAATCAGTCACTATGCTTTACATTTTGGTAACAGAACCAAAATTTTTTCTAGATAAGGCCCTGACAGGGCAACTGTCAGGGCGCAGAGGAGATCTCGTACAGTAGTTTGTCATCACCTATCTAATTTATTATTAAAATGATTAAATCTAACACTAATTTAACTCCAAAGAAAAAAGATTAACGGTAAATGACCTAAAGTTTCGCCCAGGGACTTGGAAAGTGTATCCCAGGATTCATTTTGTTGGTTGTGGTTGTTAACAACTGCTTGCCACCGGAGAGCATCGAGTATGGTGAGGGGACTATACTGACAGTTATCTTAATGATTTTAGTACATGCACTTTGCCACAGGTTGATTGTTCTATGATCATTATTTTGTGATTAATGGGAATTTAAGAGAAAACTCTGTGGAGATTAAGTGTGACTACCTATATTTATGCATGTGAAGTGTCATGTCAAATATCCATTGTTAAACTGCAGGACTATCCGTATAGAAACGTGTTGCACACTTTAGCACACTGCGAATCATTGTACTTACAAACTAGGCCTACCCACAGACAAGATGTAGATGTCAAATTGTCATCAAAGTGACACCTACACATGTGTGTTTGCATTTCGTGTTCATTCTGGGGTAATTTGAAAGACTGTCAACTTTTGCCCATATTTCATAAACCTGAATAATTATTTTACTTAATATTTAATCAAGTCCCCTTAGATGAAATTTTAGTCATGCGAACTGGTTTTGTGTACATGTAGATGCAAGCCACTTACAATCACAGGACTCGAAATTTCCATGTGTCTAACCCAATTTTGCTGGTGAAAGACAAAACAATAATCTTATCGCTGGCGACATGTAAATCACGTCTGAGCAAAACTGTGTACAGGAAATCATAAAACATTTTATTTATAAAGCCAATGACGATGCTGTGTGAACTCAAGGAAATCCCCCTGACATGCCAGACTCACACACAGTGTTACTGAAAAGGGGTAAAAGTAAATCGTGGTAGTTTTCGCAAACCTCGCGTGGAGTATCTTTTCTGTGTTCAGTGGATGTTCCCCGATATAAAAGGAGGGCATTTCCAACTGTAAAGAAACAAAATGTGCATGCAGACTCACAGAGGAAGCTGATGACAGAAATTTCTCCGTGAAATTCAGTTTTAGCTGAAATACATTTATACACATATTGGTTGTATTATGAGGACTTTCAGCTGACAACAGCTCACCAGATAACGGTGTGAGGTGACTTCCACGTAGGCCTAACCTAAACAATCGGTTTGTCTGCAGTGTATATCATGCATGTACACATTGTTTGGTGTGGTCGTGCTTTCAGACAGTGTTTGGAATTTAAAGGTTTGTAATAGACATCGCCCGTCTTAATACTTTCTTCAATTTCATAAATGGGTATAGTCCTCCTAGTCAGGAGACCCGCACACCTCACTGCTAGTGGCTTGATCCAGTGTGGCGAGGATTAGCAACCAGAGCTGCTAAGTGGCATGCAGGGTATGGGCGGGGCTTGTGTGTGTGTGTGTTGGTGGGGGGGGGGGGGTCTAATCACTCTCTTTTGCCAATTCAGATCGTGCGAAAGTAAATGGCAGTAACTCATGTGCAAAACTGTAGGTCATTTAGCGTATTTGGGAACTACTCTGTGGAGCTTACTTATGTAGCCACCTGTGGGGCCCGGGGAGTTCAGTGAAAACCACTGAACAAATAAGGATGAAAAATAGGAAAGCAGATATTTCAGGTTGTGTGTTTGAGTCTTGATTTTGGCTCAGATCTATTATCTGTTTCAAGTATTTTAGTGACTTTGTCTGTAGTGAATTATTAACATCCATGACATCTTAATGATTTCAGCTGAATGAGAAGTTCCAAGAAGAGGATCATCCTCCAGTTATCTACGCCATCAGTATGAGCTGGTTCAAGGACTGGGAAACCTTTGTCAGGGCCAAAACTGACAGTAAGTTCATCACACTGTAGGTTCATACCCCAGAGACCAGGGGCCGAAACCACAAAGCCATTTCTGACTTTTTCAGAAAGAAGTTTCATTTTAGACCCAATAAATTTAAAACTTTTCCCACCTAATTAATGTTGCCCTAAGACACAAGTGTTAAAACTTTAGACTTTCAATATAAAAATCTAAGCACTGTGACAAGATTTTTAATTTTCACTGAAGTCAGGAATGGCTTTGTTTGAATCGGCCCAAATGGTTTGTAAAGTTGCGCAGCATCCCAACCCTCACGTCGCATATTGACAGCCTACTAACCCTCATGTCGCATATTGACAGCCTACTAACCCTCACGTCGCATATTGACAGCCTACTAACCCTCATGTCGCATATTGACAACCTACTAACCCTCACGTCGCATATTGAAAGCCTACTAACCCTCACGTCGCATATTGACAGCCTACTAACTCTGACGTCGCTTATTGACTGCCTGCTAACCCTGACGTCGTGTATTGACAGCCTACTAACCCTGACGTTGCATATTGACAGCCTACTAACTCTGACGTCGCTTATTGACTGCCTACTAACCCTCACGTCGCATATTGACAACCTACTAACCCTCACGTCGCATATTGACAACCTACTAACCCTCACGTCGCATATTGACAGCCTACTAACCCTCACGTTGCATATTGACAACCTACTAACCCTCACGTCGCATATTGACAGCCTACTAACCCTGACGTCGCATATTGACAGCCTACTAACCCTGACGTCGCATATTGACTGCCTACTAACCCTGACGTCGCATATTGACAGCCTACTAACCCTCACATCGCATATTGAAAGCCTACTAACCCTGACGTTGCATATTGACTGCCTACTAACCCTGACGTCGCATATTGACAACCTACTAACCCTCACGTCGCATATTGACAGCCTACTAACCCTCACGTCGCATATTGACAGCCTACTAACCCTCACGTCGCATATTGACAGCCTACTTACCCTGACGTTGCATATTGACAGCCTACTAACCCTGACGTCGCATATTGAAAGCCTACTAACCCTGACGTTGCATATTGACTGCCTACTAACCCTGACGTCGCATATTGACAGCCTACTAACCTCACGTCGCATATTGACAGCCTACTAACCCTCACGTCGCATATTGACAGCCTACTAACCCTCACGTCACATATTGACAGCCTACTAACCCTCACGTCGCATATTGACAGCCTACTAACCCTCACGTCGCATATTGACAGCCTACTAACCCTGACGTCGCATATTGACTGCCTGCTAACCCTCACGTCGCATATTGACAGCCTACTAACCCTGACGTTGCATATTGACTGCCTACTAACCCTGACGTCGCATATTGACAGCCTACTAACCCTCACGTCACATACTGACAGCCTACTAACCCTGACGTCGCATATTGACTGCCTACTAACCCTGACGTCGCATATTGACAGCCTACTTACCCTCACGTCGCATATTGACAGCCTACTAACCCTCACGTCGAATATTGACAACCTACTAACCCTCACGTCGCATATTGAAAGCCTACTAACCCTCACGTCGAATATTGACAACCTACTTACCCTCACGTCACATATTGAAAGCCTACTAACCCTCACGTCGCATATTGACAGCCTACTAACCCTCACGTCGCATATTGAAAGCCTACTAACCCTCACGTCGCATATTGAAAGCCTACTAACCCTGACGTTGCATATTGACTGCCTACTAACCCTGACGTTGCATATTGACAGCCTACTAACCCTGACGTTGCATACTGACTGCCTACTAACCCTGACGTCGCATATTGAAAGCCTACTGACTCTGACGTCGCATATTGACAGCCTACTAACTCTGACGTCGCTTATTGACTGCCTGCTAACCCTCACGTCACATATTGAAAGCCTACTATCCCTGACGGGGCATATTGACAGCCTACTAACCCTCACATCGCATATTGACAGCATATGCTTCCTTGGTATTTGTGACCGGCGTAATGTTAAGCCAACTTTGAGAAGTAACCCCCTGGGCTGGGTTGTGCAAAAGTGAATTAGCTAACGCTGGTATTAAGTCATGTTAAAATTTTAGTGAAACTTAGCATCCATTGCAGTTGTCCATGACCAAAGTATAACATCAGAAGACTTAGTTCATATTTAATATACTGTTGCACAATTATTTTTTGGCAACATACAAAATTGAAAACTTGGTTTAAAGTTAAATCTGGTATAAAGTCTCAAGACAGTTTGAACATCCAGGCCCTAGGATCAAAACAAAGTGTGGTCATACATGTACCAAAGACCTTAACATAGTACTTGTTGCCGCCTCGCTTGGCACTCAGCACTGATAGGATAGGGCAAGGAAACAGGACTGCTTGGCCCAGTGTCAGTATAATGTGACTGGATGTCTGGTGTCTTCTGCATAATGCTTGAGATGCCACAGCACTTTGGTGACATGGATGCCCTACCACATGAAGACACAGTGTATTGTGTGTATATATATATATATATATATATATATATATATATGTATGTATACATATATATATATATATATATATATATATATATATATATGTATACATACATACATATATATATATATATATATATATATATATATATACACACACTCAAACCTGTACCTACGGCCACCTGTAATCAGCGTCCATCTGCCGCAACCAAACAATTTTCCATGTTAAACGACCTGTAATATACGGGCACCTGTCCAACGCATCCAGCGGCCAATATATTTTGCCACCAAATTCTACATCAGCCTGTCCTGAGCGCCGAGACTTTCAACAGTAATGATGATTGCCGCATCGGACATTCAAAAATTTCGAAATGGCGACCACACGACTTCAATAGTTTTTGTAGTGATTAAAAGTTACAACCTGCCACTTTGTGATGAGAAGTGAAGTGTGAACATTACTGGTCATTAGCACTGAAGTCTACTGTTTTTAATCAGGCCTAGCTGGTTATTGTCCAGACACCCCTGCACTGTGGCAGTGGATTAGCGCCATGCTGCGTTCCCCGCTATGAATGCCATAAACAGCGGGCAAACTCGGATATAATCTGACCTCCCATGATTCCTCCCATGAATGGTTTCTTTGACAAATTATCTGGCTTGCTTGGCCATTATCTTTGCAGGCAAACGGTGTTGTGTTTTCATTTCGCGTGGCCAAAATATTGCCTGTAAAGGACACATGGAGAAATTGATCTTCCTTCACTTATACATGTTGTTGTTGTTGTTTCACCGGTAATGGCAAATATGATTGAACATCTCAGCAGTCTGCCATTTACAGTCCAAAACTTTGTTAGAATAGTCATTTATACCTACGTAGGCCAAACTAGCATATGGCTTTCTAGGGCTTGACAATGATGGGAAGAAAGTTATACTTCCATGCGTGCCCTCACCTGAAACTCTTCTTGTAATTGCCTGTTAAAAGTCCATAGGTCTACCCCACAAAACTTGAAATTATTGAGTTATTATTTTACCACAATCATTATATTTCTATGAAATTTATGTAGCAGAATAGATAAGTGCTGTAACAAAGATTATTATGTAGGTATATATGTGTACATTTCCTGAAACTTAATTCAGTTGTGATTTGACTTGGTCTTCACAACCTGTCTTATGTGGCCAACTGTCATATGGGGCCACTTTTTACGTGTCCCTTCACTGGCCGCATACAACAGGTTTGACTGTGTATATGTATATATATATATAGGTATATACACACACACCTAACGATTCTTCATTGTCATATGACTGAAATATTGTTAACTATGACTTAAACCGGCTACATACATACAACACCGTGTGCCTCCGTGGTTCAGTTGGTTAGTGCAATGGTTAGCGCAGTGTAATGACCCACGAGCCTCTTAGCAATGCGGTCGCTGTGAGTTCAAGTCCAGCTCATGCTGGCTTGCTCTCTGGCCGTATGTGGGAAGGTCTGCCAGCAACCTGCAGATGGTTGTGGGGTTTCCTCCAGCATAATGCTGGCCGCCATGGTATAAGTGAAATATTCTTGAGTACAGCGTAAAACACCAGTCAAGTAAATAAATACAGTTGTAAATAAATAAATAAACACTGTGTTGACTATCATAAGGTTTAACTATTTATTGCTTGACTTATGCATTTATTTGAAAATTTTGATATGTAAAAATACATGTATTTGATTTAAATGACAAGAGCTGTTATGATGTTAAACACTGATCAAATTAATAAAAAAATTAATGAATATCTTGAATTCAGACCTTGTTGTTAAAAGTGAGCCACCTCTGTTAAGATAGAATGTTAAACATTTAACTGACTGACAGACAAAACAACTTATAGACCTAAGTAAAAATAAATTCAAACACTTCAAAAACAGGGATAATGTAAGTTTTGATCAGTTCTACCTTTTGTAATCCTTAAAAGTATAAGTGCACATGTAATCTAACATCAGGTGAAACCAACGGCTTTGTACCTGTTGTATTCTAACAACAAATCAGACCAACCCCTTCATACCTGTTGTATTCTAACAACAAATTACACCGACTCCTTCATACCTGTTGTATTCTAACAGCAAATCAGACCGACTCCTTCGAGCCTGTTGTATTCTAACAACAAATTACACCGACTCCTTCATACCTGTTGTATTCTAACAACAAATCAGACCAACCCCTTCATACCTGTTGTATTCTAACAGCAAATCAGACCGACTCCTTCATGCCTGTTGTATTCTAACAACAAGTCAGACCAACTCCTTCATACCTGTTTTATTCTAACAACAAATCAGACCGACTCCTTCATATCTGTTGTACTCTAACAACAAATTAGACCTACCCCCTCACACCTGTTGTATTCTAACAACAAATCAGACCGACCCCTTCATACCTGTTGTATTCTAACAACAAATCAGACCAACCCCTTCATACCTGTTGTATTCTAACAACAAATCAGACCGACCCCTTCGCACCTGTTGTATTCTAACAACAAATTAGACCGACTCCTTCATACCTGTTGTATTCTAACAACAAATCAGACCGGCCCCTTCATGCCTGTTGTATTCTAACAACAAATCAGACCAACTCCTTCATACCTGTTTTAATTCTAACAACAAATCAGACCGACTCCTTCATGCCTGTTGTATTCTGACAACAAATTTGACCGACCCCTTCATGTCTGTTGTATTCTAACAACAAATCAGACCAACCCCTTCATACCTGTTTTATTCTAACAACAAATCAGACCGGCCCCTTCATGCCTGTTGTATTCTAACAACAAATCAGACCGGTCCCTTCATGCCTGTTGTATTCTAACAACAAATTTGACCGACCCCTTCATGTCTGTTGTATTCTAACAACAAATCAGACCGACTCCTTCATGCCTGTTGTATTCTAACAACAAATTTGACCGACCCCTTCATACCTGTTTTATTCTAACAACAAATCAGACCGACCCCTTCATATCTGTTGTATTCTAACAACAAATCAGACCTACCCCCTCACACCTGTTGTGTTCTAACAACAAATCAGACCAACCCCTTCATACCTGTTGTATTCTAACAATAAATCAGACGGACTCCTTTGTGCCTGTTGTATTCTAACAACAAACCAGACCATCCCCTTCATGCCTGTTGTGTTCTTACAACAAATCAGACCGACCCCTTCATACCTGTTGTATTCTAGCAACAAATTAGACCTACCCCCTCACACCTGTTGTATTCTAACAACAAATCAGACCGACACCTTCATACCTGTTGTATTCTAACAACAAATTAGACCTACCCCCTCACACCTGTTGTATTCTAACAACAAATCAGACGGACTCCTTTGTGCCTGTTGTATTCTAACAACAAACCAGACCATCCCCTTCATGCCTGTTGTGTTCTAACAACAAATCAGACCAACCCCTTCATACCTGTTTTATTCTAACAACAAATCAGACCGACTCCTTCATACCTGTTGTATTCTGACAAGAAATCAGACCAACCCCTTCATACCTGTTTTATTCTAACAACAAATCAGACCGACTTCTTCATACCTGTTGTATTCTAACAACAAATCAGACCGACCCCTTCATATCTGTTGTATTCTAACAACAAATCAGACCGGCCCCTTCATACCTGTTGTATTCTAACAACAAATCAGACCAACCCCTTCATACCTGTTGTATTCTAACAATAAATCAGACGGATTCCTTTGTGCCTGTTGTATTGGACTCCTTCGTTCCTGTTGTATTCTAACAACAAATTAGACCCCTTTGTACCTGTTGTACTCTGTCAAAAAATCAGACTGGCTCTTTTGTACCTGTTGTATTCTAGCAACAAATCAGACCAACCCCTTCGTACCTGTTGTATTCTAACAGCAAATCAGACCAACCCCTTCATACCTGTTGCATTCTAACAACAAATCAGACCTACCCCCTCACACCTGTTGTATTCTAACAATAAATCAGACGGACTCCTTTGTGCCTGTTGTATTGGACTCCTTCGTTCCTGTTGTATTCTAACAACAAATTAGACCCCTTTGTACCTGTTGTATTCTGTCAAAAAATCAGACTGGCTATTTTGTACCTGTTGTATTCTAGCAACAAATCAGACCAACCCCTTCGTACTTGTTGTATTCTAACAACAAATCAGACCAACCCCTTCATACCTGTTGTATTCTAACAATAAATCAGACGGACTCCTTTGTGCCTGTTGTATTGGACTCCTTCGTTCCTGTTGTATTGGACTCCTTCGTTCCTGTTGTATTCTAACAACAAATTAGACCCCTTTGTACCTGTTGTACTCTGTCAAAAAATCAGACTGGCTCTTTTGTACCTGTTGTATTCTAGCAACAAACTAGATCAACCTCTTCGTACCTGTTGTATTCTAACAACTACGTGTAATTAGAACAACCTCTTCGTACCTGTTGTATTCTAAAAACTACATGTAATTAGAACAACCTCTTCGTACCTGTTGTATTCTAAAAACTACATGTAATTAGAACAACCTCTTCGTACCTGTTGTATTCTAACAACTACATGTAATTAGAACAACCTCTTCGCACCTGTTGTATTCTAACAACTACATGTAATTAGAACAACCTCTTCGTGGCCCTAGGTTGTGTTGGCTGACAATTCTCTATGTGTGAATGAAAAATTTTTTCTAAAATCATTGGCATTTTATTTGATTTCTTTCAGATCCTCCGGGTCCCATCGACAACAGCAGAATCACAGTGATGAAAAATGGACAGCCTAGCGTCCGTAATAGCTCCGATCATGGGCAACTCTCGAAAGAAATGTGGCAGTTCCTTCATGGACTCTACGGAGGAGGACCGGAGCTCATCCTTCGACAAACATTGGCCTCAATGGCGGCTAGCGGCAGTCCTGCCCAATCCCAAACCACTGCAACAACAACACTGTCATCTAACTCAACCACCTCCTCTTCACCCACCCCAGTAAACCAACAGGCAGCACCTGTCACATCACAACAACAGCAGCAGGCACCATCATCAGCAGGGTCCACTTCAGAGGAGGAATAGAGACTAGACTCACAAATATGCAGTATACACAAGCTGTATTACAGCGGACAAGAACAGACACCGTCGTCAGAATGGTCGACTTCAGATGAGGAATAGAAATGATTGTCTGCAATAGGCAGACTAAACCAGCTATATATTAGAACACCAGCAAGCAGCCTGACAAGCAGGTTTGACATCAGACATGAGAGACAGGGTGCTGACAGACACACAGGCTGCACCAACTTTATTGCAACTTTATTGTCATTGGCAGTCCTGACTCCAGATGAGGAATAGAATGAAAACTCTGTAAACAGACATACAGACTGACAGCCGTTCTGACAGGAATTGTCGTTGGTAGATCACAACATCAGATGAGGATTAGAAACATGATTAGCTTATTTTGTGGACCTGACAGGTTGAAATTGGACCATTTGCTGTACATTTTATTAAACTTCAACAGTTGTTGTGAGTAGGACATGTGGCTATTTTCACAGAGCACTTTATCAACACATTTCCCACTAAATCATTCAGCCTACATGGAGAAGACCAGTCACAACGCAGACACAGCGCTGAGCAAAGCCTGATCTTTTGGTAACCCATTTAGTTAAATGAACCGTCATCAGATTCCTAACCGAAATAAAAATGCTTTTAAATACCTGTCATTTCTCAGACTTTAGTTTAGTTCTTCAACCCAGCTACTGTTCAACTACCTCCCACCCCCACCCACCAACCCACCCACCCCCGCCCAAGTAAAATACTAATTACCCTAAATGAGCTAAAAATTCGACCACAAAAGAACATTTTTGGAGGCGAATAAATGTCATGAGATATTACCTCAAGTGCTAAAATTTACATTTTCCTAGTAGGATAGGCTTGTGTACAGCTTGACAAAGGACTAAGAAGTATGAATGTTACAGTGTTTTTGCTTTTCCCAGTGTTTTATTTGTCATCCATACTTAATTTTGCTTTGCTTATTATGTGCTGATGTACTGGTGAATGTATTGGTGGGTTTGAAAAGTTACCGTACCTTATTAACATCGAGTTAACAGAGCAGTTCAATAACCTGTGTAATTAACTGTAATACCTGACCCTTTGTTTTCTAAGATTATGTCCTCAGTCCAGAAGATACATAGTGTAGGCCATTGACCAATAATCGCACATGACAGTATGTCACTTTCAGTGAAAATTAACTTGTTCATCAGGTATCCGCCAGTGATACACTCAAAATTGGGCCTAAATATGGATGGTGTTTGGTAGGCTTGACCAAACATTCATATCAGCCCTCGTATGAGCCCCAGGCTGATATCAATACCTGGATGGTTCCCTCCTCCTGATGGCGAGTGGTACTAATCCCGATTGGTACTAATCCCGAGTGGTACTAATCCCGAGTGGTACTAATCCCGAGTGGTACTAATCGCTTCATCCTTGGAATCAGGCACTGGATAAATTTCTCACATCTCAGATCTAACACCGACCTCGGCTCATTTGTTCTGACATAGCATTTTACCGTTCCATTTGTACATAAATTTGTGATGCTGCAATGGGGTAGTATCTCATGATGTCAGATCTGAGTGTTTCAACATCTCAACTTTGATGCGCCTTTTTTGTCGTGAGGCTTTCCACGCTGGGAGTGTGTTACTGTATATTTTTGACCAATCATAAGGCTGATAGCTTTATAATGTATCTGATGTCACATTCAAGGTAGATGGAGTACATCACAGAACCAGGCTTGAGTTTAGAGTCTGTGCAAACCTGTCACTGTTTGTCCGTCAGTCAGTAATGGTTAACTGATACATAATAAGTATGTAATAATGTACCAATATTCACATCAGCGCTCAACTGCCACATCAGCTCTAGATCTTGGCACCGCAGTCTGTATGTGACATTGTAAACGTTTTACTACACCAAATTAGTGACATCGACAATAGAACAATAAAGATGAAGCCGGTTATATTCTTGATATCACAGTCGCCATTTTTTACCCATCACACCACTTCACTCTCTTCTTGGCAGCTTCTTTGAGGTCTGTAGTTATCTTGTTAATCGTCATACCCTAGTCTTGATTGTATATGTATCTACATGAACATGAACTGTATTGTAATAGTAAATTGTGTACATTCTTGGACATTTCCAAATGTTCAGATTTTTTTTTTCCCGACTTGTGCTTGGATGCACAGATCAGGAATGTATATAAATGAATGGAAATGAAAGCAGAGAAATGGTATTGGAATTGATTTACATGTAACCTATAAAACTCTCTGTTATGTACTATTTGCAGGGTTATTTTTCTCTTGAAAATTTGACAAGCTCTGAAGGCAGAGATTGAGTGACCTGGTGAAGTTGTGTATAATAATTGTGCATGCTTAGATACAAATGTTCATTTTGGTTTTCCTGGACGTTTTCATCCTGATCAGCCAGGTGATGTAAGTGTAGATACGATGCTCTGCTCAATATTGAGGTGTCATACCTTGGCTCAAGAAGACGGGGGCATTTTTACAGAACTCTTTGACAGCACTGTGACATTGTAAAGTTATGCATCGCAATTGTGTATGCTTAGATGTAGGTTTTCCTGGACATCTTACAGAACTCTTGACAGCACTGTGACATTGTAAAGTTATGCATCGTAATTGTGCGTGCTTAGATGTAGTTTTTCCTGGGCATTTTACAGAACTCTTGACAGCACTGTGACATTGTAAAGTTATGGATCCTAATTGTGTTTGCTTAGATGTAGTTTTTCCTGGACATTTTACAGAACTCTTGACAGCACTGTGACATGTTGAAGTTATGCATCATAATTGTGCATGCTTAGATGTAGTTTTTCCTGGACATTTTACAGAACTCTTTGACAGCACTGTGACATTGTAAAGTTATGCATTGTAATTGTGTTTGCTTAGATGTAGTTTTTCCTGGACATTTTACAGAACTCTTGACAGCACTGTGACATTGTAAAGTTATGCATCGTAATTGTGCGTGCTTAGATGTAGTTTTTCCTGGGCATTTTACAGAACTCTTTGACAGCACTGTGACATTGTAAAGTTATGGATCCTAATTGTGTTTGCTTAGATGTAGTTTTTCCTGGACATTTTACAGAACTCTTGACAGCACTGTGACATGTTTAAGTTATGCATCATAATTGTGCGTGCTTAGATGTAGTTTTTCCTGGACATTTTACAGAACTCTTGACCGCACTGTGACATTGTAAAGTTATGCATCATAATTGTGCATCGTCGTCATATGACTGAAAAATTGTTGAGTACGACGTTAAACCCCAAGCACTCACTCATAATTGTGCATGCTTAGATGTAGTTTTTCCTGGATATACAGAACTCTTGACAGCACTGTGACATTGTAAAGTTATGCATCACAATTGTGTTTGCTTAGATGTAGTTTTTCCTGGACATTTTACAGAACTCTTGACAGCACTGTGACATGTTTAAGTTATGCATCATAATTGTGCATGCTTAGATGTAGTTTTTCCTGGACATTTTACAGAACTCTTGACAGCACTGTGACATGTTTAAGTTATGCATCATAATTGTGCATGCTTAGATGTAGTTTTTCTGGACATTTTACAGAACTCTTGACTGCACTGTGACGTATTAAAGTTATGCATCATAATTGTGTTTGCTTAGATGTAGTTTTTCCTGGACATTTTACAGAACTCTTGACCGCACTGTGACATTGTAAAGTTATGCATCATAATTGTGCATGCTTAGATGTAGTTTTTCCTGGACATTTTACAGAACTCTTTGACAGCACTGTGACATGTTTAAGTTATGCATCAAAATTGTGCATGCTTAGATGTAGTTTTTCCTGGACATTTTACAGAACTCTTGACAGCACTGTGACATTGTAAAGTTATGCATCATAATTGTGCATGCTTAGATGTAGTTTTTCCTGGACATTATACAGAACTCTTTGACAGCACTTTGACATTGTAAAGTTATGCATCACAATTGTGCAGGCTTAGATGTCCCTTTTTTCCTGGACATTTTACAGAGCTCTTGACAGCACTTTGACATTGTAATGTTATATGCATCATAGTAAGCATGCTTTGTTTTTCACATTGAAATCACATTGTAATTTCTTGTAATTGTAATTGTTCACCAACAATTACCAAGGTGTACTCATGTGGTGAAAAATCACGAGAAATCACAATATGACTTTCTGTAAGTCTGATTGAATGCAGGAAGAGAACAATGTGATTTACATTGACATTGAACTTCACATGATTTTTCAGCATACCGTCACCTTTCTACACTAAAGTTGCTACAGCAAGGTAATTACAATTAATGGTCTCAAATTTTGCCCATAACCAGTCTGCACATTTTACCTCAATAAAAGAGTTCTGGTGATCAGAGAAAGGTGTTTTGGGGTTGGTTTAGAAGGTAGTGTGACACCCTAATAGTAAAATGTAAGTGTAGGAACCAAGGTAATATTTTTAGACATTTATGTGCCTCTGAAAATCGGTTGAATTGGTCGAAGTTTTAGGTCATTGACCATGGTTCCGTGAATGTGGATGAATGATTTACTGACCATGGTTCCGTGAATGTGGATGAATGATTTACTGACCATGGTTCCGTGAATGTGGATGAATGATTTACTGATGTACTTACCAGATCTCCAGTCAAGATCACATTGAGTTATTTTGGGCAGATTAAACTGGGATTGATTCAGGTTTTAAATGCTGGGGATATTTCATTGTTATTCATTGTTGTGCATGCTACTTTCGATAGTGAAGAAAAAACAACCCATCAGTCTTGTCTTTGGCTTTAAAAGTGTGTTCTTTGTTTTTGTTTTTTTTTTCTTTATTTTTTGTTTCCTTTTGAATTACAGACGTATGATAACCACGCGTCCCTGTATTTGAATGTAAATGCATGTACACTGTAAATAGAAAGGGGTCTGCTTGTGCCTTGGTATTGAGCTATCATGATTTTTACTTGAGGATAATGCTCATTGCCTGTTATTATACCTACTTCATTAACTGGTCTCGCATGTTTCGATGTACATGAACAATGTGGGTTTTGTTCATTTTCTATACGTGCATGTCTGTGTCGCCAAACAAAATTATTTGTGCTGGGATATTTATTGCATATAAAATATGTTAAAAGGTTTGGTGGCCCTGTTTTTAAGTCACATTTTGTGGTACATGTCTCTATGTATAAATTAAGGAAATAATGGGATGCGTACATTTGAGGGTAGATGCATGTTTTAAAGTATCTATGATTCGGGATAACAGTGATTATAAACACAGTTATTCCTTACCGGTACAATTTCCTCATTTCCTTGGAATCAAAGATTTCTCTCTCGCTCATCAATTTGTTTGCCTCTCTTTCATTTTTGTTTTTGTTTTTTGGGAGGTTTTTTTCATGTTCATTTTAGCTCTAATCTATGCATTATTTTTTTATTTCATGTTTTTTTTTTCTTCCTTTATCTTCTACCATCTGGAGTAAAGCAGTGTCTTGATAATGTGATATTAGAAGACACTTTCAGCTGTAAATTTATTGGCTTAATTTTAAATTATTTATTTAGCATCTCATATATACATATATATAAGGGTCTAAATTAATGAGAGTTGAGTATGTCCACTGTTCTTGATAATTCTTAACATTAAAATCTTCAAGTATGATTATGCTTCATGAAATATTTCTTTCACATCATGGGATAAAGGCTGGTATGTACGCTTGCTCAGTGCACATGTACCTGCTGTACCAGGTGATCTGGTAAATGTTGAAGATGACTTTGTTGAGTGCAAAACTGTGCATCACTGATATATCATATACATCTATCACATGGTGAATGCTTGGTGGGCTGATGGTTAGAACGTCAACCTCGAAGTCGGGAGACCCAGGATCAATCCTGGATCTGGTCAGATCAGAGACAGAAAATGATTTTTTTTGCTGCCTTGCTTGGTGCTCAGCAGTTAGTGGTTAGAGCAAGGAAACAGGACTGGTTGACCCAGTGTCAGTATAATTTGAACGGGTGTGATGTGTAGTTTGTTCGGCATTATACTTCAGTGGCAGCAGCACTTTGGAGACATGGACTCTCTCTGCCACAAGAATACACAGTACACACACACGCACACGCACACGCACACGCAAGCAAGAACGACAGTTGTGTACAGGCAAAACAGTAGCAATCCAAGAGCCAGCAGGTAGTGTGACTAGTCTGCTGAAGGAATGCTTCCTTTGGGTGGTCACCATATCTCTAAGCATTCAGCTAAGGAAGGTTAGGTGAATGGTAGTGAAATGATACAAGTGTGCTTCTGGTGATCTTGGGCCTCTGTACCACACACATATGTACAAATGGACGTAGAGAAGTTAGCTCATGTATCTCGTTATTGTATTAGTATTGTGCATACCGATTGGCTGTTGATATGATGAGGGTTTACAGTGCTACCTAAAAGCACAAAACCATTCTCTGACAGTTTCATACACACTGGCTAGGTAAATTGGTAAGAAAATTGAGAAGACACAGGAATTCCTTTAACTTACGTGTTCCATGGAACTACTGATTCCTCTCACTTGCCTCGCCCCAGTATTATCAAGCTATCTTAGACTTAAGTGAAACGTTTAATCTTAAGTTCAAAACAATTGACTGTGCTAAAATTGAGAATTTTCAAGAGTTTCCTCATACTTCCATGAAAAAATTGACAAAAGTTCAGGAATAATAAGACAACTTATAAGACAAAATTAAGACAACTTTATGATCTCTGGGCCTGTTCCTTGGAATCATTAATTCGCCTTGGAATCACTGGTTTCTTTTACTCACCTGTTCTGCTAAGTTGCTTTGGAATCACTGGTTCCTGTCACTCACCTGTTCCTTGAAGTCTCCTAACACTGGTTTCTCTGACTCATGCTCCTTGGAGCTGCCTAGTTCCCCTGTCCCTCCAGTTCACCGAATCACTGAATCCTCTACCACACCTGCTCCTTGGAATCACTTATTCCCCATTTCCTTGAAATCACTGGTTTCTTTCTCACTCATCAGCTCCTTGGAATTAGTGGTTTCTCTCTCTCTGTCATTAGTTCCTTGGAATCACTGGTTCCTCTCACTCACCTGTGCCTTGGAATCACTGGTTCCTCTCACTCACCTGTGCCTTGGAATCACTGGTTCCTCTCACTCACCTGTGCCTTGGAATCACTGGTTCCTCTCACTCACCTGTGCCTTGGAATCACTGGTTCCTCTCACTCACCTGTACCTTGGAATCACTGGTTCCTCTCACTCACCTGTACCTTGGAATCACTGATTCCCTTCACTCACCTGTACCTTGGAATCACTGGTTCCCCTGACTCACCTGTACCTTGTAAGCACTGGTTCCTCTCACTCACTTGTACCTTGTAAGCACTGGTTCCTCTCACTCACCTGTACCTTTGAATCACTAATTCCTCTCACTCACCTTTACCTTGGAATCACTGGTTCCTCTCACTCGCCAGTACCTTGGAATCACTGGTTCCTCCCACTCACCTGTACCTTGGAATCACTGGTTCCCCCGACTCACCTGTACCTTGGAATCACTGGTTCCCCCGACTCACCTATACCTTGGAATCACTGGTTCCCCCGACTCACCTATACCTTGGAATCACTGGTTCCCCTGACTCACCTGTACCTTGTAAGCACTGGTTCCTCTCACTCACCTGTACCTTTGAATCACTAATTCCTCTCACTCACCTGTACCTTGGAATCACTGGTTCCCCTGACTCACCTATACCTTGGAATCACTAGTTCCCCTGATTCACCTGTATCTGTAAGAACTTGTTCCTCTCACTCACCTGTACCTTTGAATCACTAATTCCTCTCACTCACCTGTTCCTTGGAATCACTAGTTCCTCTCATTCGCCAGTACCTTGGAATCACTGGTTCTTCTCACTCACCTGTTCTTTTGAATCACTGATTCCCTTCACTCGCCTGTACCTTGGAATCACTGGTTCCCCTGACTCACCTGTACCTTGTAAGCACTGGTTCCCCTCACTCACCTGTGCCTTTGAATCACTAATTCCTCTCACTCACCTGTACCTTGGAATCACTGGTTCCTCCCACTCGCCAGTACCTTGGAATCACTGGTTCCTCTCTCTCACCTGTGCCTTGGAAGCACTGGTTCCCCTGACTCACCTATACCTTGGAATCACTGGTTCCTCCCACTCACCTGTACCTTTGAATCACTAGTTCCTCTCACTCACCTGTACCTTGTAAGCACTGGTTCCCATCACTCACCTGTGCCTTTGAATCACTAATTCCTCTCACTCACCTGTACCTTTGAATCACTGGTTCCTCCCACTCACCTGTACCTTTGAATCACTGGTTCCTCCCACTCACCTGTACCTTGGAATCACTGATTCCCTTCACTCGCCTGTACCTTGGAATCACTGGTTCCTCTCACTCACCAGTACCTTGGAATCACTGGTTCCCCTGACTCACCTATACCTTGGAATCACTGGTTCCTCTCACTCACCAGTACCTTTGAATCACTGGTTCCTCTCACTCACCTATACCTTGGAATCACTGGTTCCTCTCACTCACCTGTACCTTTGAATCACTGGTTCCTCCCACTCACCTGTACCTTGGAATCACTGGTTCCTCCCACTCACCTGTACCTTTGAATCACTAGTTCCTCTCACTCACCTGTACCTTGGAATCACTGGTTCCCCTGACTCAATGTACCTTGTAAGCACTGGTTCCCCCCACTCACCTGTGCCTTTGAATCACTAATTCCTCTCACTCACCTGTACCTTTGAATCACTAATTCCTCTCACTCACCTGTACCTTGGAATCACTGGTTCCTCTCACTCGCCAGTACCTTGGAATCACTGGTTTCTCTCACTCACCTATACCTTGGAATCACTGGTTCCTTTCACTCACCTGTACCTTTGAATCACTGCTTCCTCCCACTCACCTGTACCTTGGAATCACTGGTTCCTCCCACTCACCTGTACCTTTGAATCGCTAGTTCCTCTCACTCACCTGTACCTTGTAAGCACTGGTTCCCATCACTCACCTGTGCCTTTGAATCACTAATTCCTCTCACTCACCTGTACCTTTGAATCACTGGTTCCTCCCACTCACCTGTACCTTGGAATCACTGGTTCCTCCCACTCACCTGCACCTTTGAATCACTATTTCCTCTCACTCACCTGTACCTTGTAAGCACTGGTTCCTCTCACTCACCTGTACCTTTGAATCACTAATTCCTCTCACTCACCTGTACCTTTGAATCACTGGTTCCTCTCACTCACCTGTACCTTGGAATCACTGGTTCCCCTGACTCACCTATACCTTGGAATCACTGGTTCCTCTCACTCACCTGTGCCTTGGAATCACTGGTTCCTCTCACTCACCTGTACCTTTGAATCACTAGTTCCTCTCACTCATCTGTACCTTGGAATCACTGGTTCTTCTCACTCACCTCTGCCTAGGAATCACTGGTTCCTCACACTCATCCATTCGTTGTAATCTGGTTTCTCTCACTCACCTGTTCCTATGAATCATTAGCTCTTTTCACTCACCTGTTACATGAAATAACTGACTCCAGTGACTCATCCTGTTCTTATAATCAGTGATACCTTTGAATATAAACTAAAATAATCACAACCTAATTAACACTTGTCAATCTCTAATTGCATTCTTCAGGGGGGCCAATTCAAGTCAGTAAAAATTGGTTCAGTAGGCCTACATCGTTAAACACCGCATAGTTGAATATTCAGGATTAAAGTGTCTGTATTTTCTATTGCTTTTCCGATATGCATGTCCCCTATGTAAATGTCTGCAACAGAACGGCCATAACTGAATCGAAATTGGGTGGAACAACACAAAACTCGAACGGGATCTGTTGTACCTTGTTTTGATATAGCCTAGAACGATTGAGCAACCTCCCTGAACCATATAAAAACCGTAATAGAACAATTTGTTTTTTTCGAAAGTGGGCGGACACCATATGTTTGAATTTCGAATACAGGTAGAGGTCGGTTTTACTTCAGTCAAGTGGGGTTGTCAGAAAGACAAATATGCGCATGGAGCAGAAACCCCATTTATGTGTAGTCCGAGATTGTTCTTACGCTATGTTTGACAGAAGGATGTACCCAAAATACCCAAACCTACGTCACAGCGTGCTCCATTAGTTTGGGGCAATCTTTTGACCGAACAAAATTTTGCCATACCCAACGTCAAAACAGTTTCAGACTACCCTACTTCTTCAACCTTTTCGAATATGAAAGAGTGACTTTCCAGTTCAATTTATGCACGTTACATTTGATTTTGGAGACTAAACTACATTGATTGGATTGGCCAGTTTCAGGGCTTCACAAAAAAAGTATAATTTTACCGGTCTACATGGAATAATGCCTTCAGAATATGCTCGAATAAACATGATGTAAACGTGCGAAAAGGTTGAAGAATTACAGTAAATTATGTGCAATCTCATATGCAGTTTGGATGCCATTTGGGTCTGTATGTATGCATGGACAGGTGATACCAACGCTTATCAGATATAAATAGACCATATACCCTGGCACTCTTTTACGTAAGTCCAGGTCTATATACATACAATGTAAGCCTGCATATTCGAGAATAACATAAATCCGTCAGTTTTATTATTCCGGCGATGGCCTCTGTGAACGTCATCTCAGCCTTTTATGCGCAATAGACAAAAACCAGGGTGATTACACAATTCTTTGAAGCGTACAAAAATACTCAATTCTGTCAGTTGTTCTCATATGCACACAAAAGGGCGTATATTCCCCTTGCGGGAACATCTATCAGTATAGCTGTATATACGTACACAATTCTGCATTAGATGCCGTTGTATACGCACATATATACAAATCTGTGCCGTTTTTACTGTAGAACCATTTCAGATCCATTTCTGTTGCCTGAATGGGGTAAGAAGCTTGATAACCGCAGTGCACGTGATGAATTCATCATACAGAGTATAACCGTTTGAGAGATCTGCAAGCATTTTTGTATGTATATTCATATGCATTTACACTATGCGACAAATGTAGATTCCAGATTACCCTGTGCATGCGTGGATGTGTATATGTAAATCCACTCAATCCGTGCCCTTTGGTGAACATGCCATACCAGTGGAGAAATGTCAAAGGGAGCCGAGTGTGTATAAGCCTACATCTGCAGCTTGTAAAATGTCCTCTGCTTAAAAGGTCAGGCGTTTACAGTATGTCAACAAGAACTTGCCCTATATATGTGGTCAATAAACACCCACTAAACCGGTTAAAAACGCTATAAACGCCGTTCCAATGCCCAATGATTCATGTGTGTAGTCGTTTTATGTAGAATGTATTCAGGGTAGCATTTATTTATTTAGATTTACTGAATCGACGCTAAAAGGACTATTCCCGAGATGCTGGACAAAAAATCTATATATTTGCTAATCAAGTCAAATTTTCTGTATTTATCAAGAATTGTATTTCAGTAAATACTAGATTCGTATCTGTATTATTTATACATACCAGTAGTCTTAAAACGATTCTTAAGATCGAAAA